>NC_071276.1:5867478-5897478 GCF_023375685.1 Ictalurus furcatus
TCTGAAAGCACCTTGTGTTGTGTCCGTGGATCGTTCTCATGTTTAACCCTGTAATCTGTGCCTTGCTGTTATTAATGGTGGTGATCTCATACCTTAACGGTACTGTTTTTCTCATTTTTATGTATTGTTGTTGTTGTTGTTGTTGTTGTTTTTATTATAGTGTTGTGTGGTTTCTGTGAATGCTAGGTGTCAAGTATTGAGTCGTTACGTCTTAAATGTCATAACACTGAATAGCTACAATGGTCCTCTTGTGAGTCCTTTTGTCTTTGGGATCTCAGAGGAAACATGACACTATGTGATCCCTTAATTACCAGATTAGTTACGCAAATAAGTTCACTCTTGTTATTCCCACCTCTCTGTATGTCTGTATATCTGTCTCAGACTGACGCTGCTACCAGTTTCCTACGTGCTGCCCGCTCAGGTAACCTGGAAAAGGCTCTTGACCACATCAAGAATGGTCTCGATATCAACACAGCCAATCAGGTGAGGGTCGTCTCCACGTCTGTAAACGTGTGCCATATCAGTTTCCATCAAACCATTAAGCAAAACTAGCTGGTTCATGGCTGATGATTTCCCTGAAGCTCACAATCTGTTAAGCATGAAATGTTCTGCATATGACCTTGATCTTCCGTTCCGGTCTCGGGTTATAATTTTCAGTGACGCGTCGTAAAACTCCATTCTCGCCGTATTTGCTGCTAAATATTTCAGTACGTTGCATCAGTGCGAGAGTGCTGAGCTGGAATACTGAAATCCAGTCGGAGGATTAAAGGAACACGCAGTGCAGTGGGGAAGAAAAAAAATCAATGCTTATTCATGGAAACGTGGACGGTGTTGAACTGTTATTGCTGAGACGTAACGCTCATCAGTATCCATTTTGTCTTAATTTATTACTCTGGCCTTTCTCAACCATCCGTCTCACGCCGTTCTTGAACTCCTAAGAAGGTTCCTACCAGCGATTTATTTTCAGTTACAATGTTTGAGGTCGAATTTGAGCGATAATCGATAATCGATCGGGCCATAAGTAGAGTTTTGATCCCATCGAATGCTGAAATCATCGTTCATCGTCAGGTGATGATGACCTGTGCCGTGATATCAGTGGGCGTGACAACTCTTGTAAAAGTGTTTCGCTGGGGAATAGGGAGGTTCCCCGTCTGTACGTCATAGAGAGCCTCCTGACACGTACAGTATGCGTGATAAAATGAAAAACAGGGTGTGAGCCTGTGAAGTGGGAGTCTTATCATTAATGCACAGACACACACCATCACAAACAAGTGGCAGAATAATATATTCTGCTTAATGAGGGAGCCCGTATGTGCTGTTTGAGCGTGGATGTATTCACATACATGTAGGTATATGTGTGTGTATATGTGCACTTCCTTTGTTCATTTCCACCTCCTACGTCACCGTGGCCCACCTCTGTGGTGGGTCAGCACAAATCTGGAGGGTTTAGAAACAGTGTTTGTGGGGATGAAAACACACAGCTATATTTATCTCTGAGGACATTAATCAAACACTCAGCAAGTACGTTCTCGTGAATGGGTATCACAGCCCGGTGCAGCTCACTCAAATGTAGTGCTACAACGAAAAAACCGTTCACTTCCTGAGCAAGCTACGCGAGTGTAAACAGCAAAAGTGTCTGAATATTCTAGAAATCAACTGCGCTAATTCAAACAAATGCTAATGTGAACAACAAAACTGGGAGTTAATGTTGTCTGCCGTGCTAAGTGGCAACGCTAGTGCTTACTAATTGTTAGTTACATGAGCATTAGTTGGTTTTAGGCTCATTGTATATGTGGAGGATTAAGGTTTCAACCTGCACGCTTCACAGTGTAGTGTTTTGTACAGTGAAGTACAGTAGACTTCATTAGTATGCAGCAGCACGTGCTCAGCTCAGCACCAGCTACGATGTGAAATCTGCATGACGTCCCAGAGACACGTGAATTAAGGAATAAGGATAAAGCCATTCCAAGCTGACATTGCTGTGTACCTTTATACAAGAATACAGTAGTGTGAAATGTCTTTCTATGACACTGTCATAATAAAATGAGTGGTTATCAGGTGTAGGACCAAGTGTAAGCAATGGCATTGACATCTGAATTATTACAACGTTAGAAGCCATTCAGAATAGAACGATAATAATCACTAAAACATAGATTACTTGATGATTTACTGCAGAATGGGCAGAACAATCAAGACATTTAATTGATGATAAAATAGTCCTTGGGGCTTACAAGAATAATTCTTGGCATCAAGAGACCCCTTCTGGTGACATGCATTTACTACATGAAAAAAGTCCATGGTGTACTGCCTTGTTGCTGCTACGGGTCGATCTTCTGCGCGTGTTTATGGGGAAAATGACCAGCAACATCTTTCATAGACAATTGATTCAGTCACTGAAACATCCTCTGTGTGATTCATCACTGATTTTGTCTCTGTATGTCTCCACGCATTCTCCGTCGATCTTGCTCATTGTGTCTTCATTTTTTTTTTCTGTCTGATGGGGTGAGTGGTCTCTGGACTCAGAGGGGGATAATATTAGCGATGTGAGAAAGGTCCAACCTCACATGTCCGGTGTCGATGAAGGAAGGCTGTGTGAGGTTAGACCTATCCCACACGGCTTGTATTCTTCCCGGCGGAGAGACCACCAACCTGCCATCCCGCCCCTTCATCACCATCACTCTCAGCACCATGGCCATTGATTTATGAGTGTCCTTATATACAGTAAAGTGCGGAAGTACTATGCTTTGTTTTCTTAAGTGAAGTATCATTTGCCACAATAATTGCCCGCGGGATCCCAAGAGCATCGGGCATCTTGTGGCTCTGGCTCTCTGGGATGTGTGATCCAACGTAATGGAGCCTCCACTGTGAGGTCTACTCTGTTCTTTCTCACCTCTACAGAATGGACTCAATGGGTTACACTTGGCCTCAAAAGAAGGCCATGTTAAAATGGTGCTGGAACTACTGCACAACGGCATTGTACTGGAGACCACAACTAAGGTAAAGAGACCTCTGCTAATCCTTAGCTACAACCTAAAATATTACCTTTTTTATCCTTAGTTCGGCAAATTTGCCTTGATCTCATTTTTAGATCACTTTTTTCGGTTTCTGTGCAGAAAGGCAACACTGCCCTCCACATTGCTGCATTGGCTGGACAAGAGCAAGTGGTCACCGAGCTGGTTAACTATGGAGCTAACGTCAATGCCCAGTCCCAGGTTCGCTTTTTACAAAAGCACTTAGGTGCAGTAAATGGCAGCTTCATGTAATGCTCAGATGATGGTTCATAACCCCAGTACCATATCATCATCAAATAAGTTACAGATTATCAGCATTAGTCACAGAAATACAGCAACAAAAAAACAACATTTTTGCAAAAAAAATTTCCCTAATTTTTATATGTCTGTTCATTTGTCTACAACAGAAGGGCTTCACTCCACTCTACATGGCAGCACAAGAGAATCATCTAGAGGTCGTGAAGTTCCTTTTGGACAATGGAGCCAATCAGAGCATTCCAACCGAGGTATATTTAAATTTGGTGTCAGATGTACGTTTATGGATTGGTGCACTGGTGCGCAGTGGATAGTGTTACAGGGTAGTCTTACAGTATCGCTCCAGGGTCCCCAGTTTGATCCCGAGCTCAGGTTACTGCCTGTTTGGGACTGTCTGGTGTTGCACGTTCTCCCTATGTCCGTGTGGGTTTCCTCTAGGATCTCTGCTTTGCCCCCCTTCCAAAAACATGCCCGTTGGAGGATTGGTAAGAGTGAATAAGAGTGTGAAATGTCAAGGGTGTAGTTCTGCCTCATTCCCAGTGTTCCCAGGATCCAGATCAAGTACAGTATGTTTGTGAAAAACGGTGATGTTATCTTCCTTTTTTTTCTCACCATCTCTTAGGACGGCTTTACGCCATTAGCTGTGGCTCTTCAGCAGGGTCATGAGAATGTAGTGGCCCTGCTTATCAACCATGGCACCAAGGGAAAGGTTCGCCTCCCTGCACTGCACATAGCAGCGCGCAACGATGACACCCGCACTGCCGCTGTGCTTCTGCAGAATGACCCCAATCCTGATGTACTAAGCAAGGTTTGTGTGTGTGTGTGTGTGTGTGTGTGTGTGTGTGTGTGTGTGTGTCAGTTTGCTGCTTGTTTTTCCTGAATCAAAACATTATGGCTAAGCCATAATTTCAAAGACATGCAGCAACTGATGCTCTCGGGTCAAAATTTTCCTGTCTGTATAATAAGAGATTGTACTATATCTGTTTTATATGGTTTCCTTTCCCATGATTCCTTGCAGACAGGCTTCACGCCACTCCATATTGCAGCACATTATGAGAATGTGAACATTGCCCAGCTGCTGATAAACCGAGGCGCCAATGTGAACTTCACTCCCAAGGTATCTTTCTTGAACGCATCCCTAAAGCACTCATTTTGCTGCTGCATTGCAGTGGATGGCATGATCCTAAACTGTCTTTCTTGCAGAATGGGATTACACCGCTGCACATTGCATCCAGGAGAGGGAACGTGGTAATGGTCAGGCTTCTGCTGGACCGTGGTGCAACAATTGATGCCAAGACTAAAGTAAAGATAAACTGTTCAACAATACAAAACATTGCAGATGGCTTTGATACACTGCATTTTGATTTTATGTTTACATTTACTTACTGGGGCCATTACTGGGGCCCTTAATGGGGCCTTTACTGGGGCCTTTACTGGGGCCATTACTGGGGCCTTTACTGGGGCCGTCACTGGGGCCGTCACTGGGACCGTCACTGGGGCCGTCACTGGGGCCGTCACTGGGGCCTTTACCGGGGCTGTTACTGGGGCCTTTACTGGGCCTTTACCGGGGCTGTTACTGGGGCCTTTACTGGGCCTTTACTGGGGCTGTTACTGGGGACTTTACCGGGGCACAGTGGCTTAATGGTTAGCACGTTTGTCTCACACCTCCGAGGTTGGGGGTTCAAATCCCGCCTCCACCCTGTGTGTGCGGAGTTTTTATGTTCTCCCTGTGCTTTGGGGTTTTCCTATAGGTACTCAGGTTTCCTCCCCCAGTCTAAAGACATGTGTTGCAGGCTGATTGGCATTACCAAATTGTCTGTGGTGTGTGAGTATGTGTACCTTGCGATGGGTTGGCACCCCTTCCAGGGTGTCCCCTGCCTTGAGTTTCCATGAATAGGCTCCACTGCGACCCTGGTATGGAAAATGGATGGATTTACATTTACAGTATTTGACTCTCTAATCCAGAGTGCTTTGTAGTCCTAGTCTTAATAGGTCAGGGCGTAAGAATACTGTCAAGCTAAAAATGCTGTTAGACAGAGACAAGAGAGATACACAAATATACAACACAAAGAGAAAAATGCCATAAAGGAGCAAAACTCATTAAAAACCATCACTTGTTATTGAAAACAATTTCAACTTTTGTCTTCGGACATCAAATGACCTTCAGATCATTGTGCCATTTTTCTTTGACATTTTACTTTCTTTTTTTTTTTTTTTTTTTTGCATACAGGATGAGCTGACTCCGCTTCACTGTGCTGCAAGAAATGGTCATGTTAGGATAATTGAGATCCTGCTGGACCAAGGAGCCCCCATACAAGCCAAGACCAAAGTAAACATACAGATAGTGTTACGGTTTTAACATTCGCACCTAATATATATAATCATCATTTCCTCCATATGATCATGTGGTAAACCAGGACATTTCATTGTTATGTAAGAAGTGAGTGCATATTTTAAGCTTTTTAAGAATATATACATGCCGAACTGAATCGAGTAGAACGCTGATGGCTTTTTATTATAATTATAATATAATTGTAATTATTATTGTTTACCCCACATACAGAATGGTCTCTCGCCAATCCACATGGCGGCTCAGGGGGACCACATGGACTGTGTGCGACAGCTCTTGCAGTATAACGCCGAGATTGATGATATAACACTAGACCACCTAACACCCCTACATGTGGCAGCACACTGTGGGCACCATCGCATGGCCAAAGTGCTGCTGGACAAAGGAGCCAAGCCAAACACCCGTGCACTGGTAAGCTCCTATACAGCACACTAGCGTACACTGCAAATATATACTGTACATGAGTGTATTCATTTATCGCATTTGTTGAGCCACAGTGTATATGGTTTAAATTTCATATTTAATCATGTTTTCATGGTCTATGTAGAACGGCTTCACACCTCTCCACATAGCCTGTAAGAAGAATCACAATCGCGTAATGGACCTACTCCTAAAACACTCGGCATCCTTGGAAGCTGTGACAGAGGTATGAAATGTGCAGCGAACAAAGTGCAGCTACACACAGGGGCTAAAGTGAGGTTTTAGGAGGTCAGGGAACCCAGGTTCTTATATAATGTGCAAAGTGTTGTTCAATTACAGTGTGGTTACATGGAGCTCCACATGTCATGGATATGTGATTAAAACATGTTTTATAGACATGTTTCTGTTCAAAGCACTCGATATGAGTATCAAAATAATCAAAATAAAATCAAAATAAAAAAATCAAGTAGTCAGTTAATAGTAATTACTTCTGGCCATCAGTATCTCACACAACTCTTAACTGCTGAACTGAGGAGATGATTAGCAAATCTTCATGGTTACATAGCTAGCTAGATAACAAGGCTGGACTGCAATGGTGCAATTGGAGTGAATTATAGCAACAGCCTGCTGGCCAAACAATAAGCATGATCGTTTCACAGATTTACTATCCAATATAATAAAAATCTGTTTGCCAAGTGTATGAAGACACAACTGAATTATCTTGCAAGCTCAAGCAAAGTAGGCTAAGTTCAGTATGGCTTTGCGACAAAGTGCTTTGGAATGACCTCAGGCAAAAAAGCAGAAAAATACACCATGAAAATTTAAAAAAAAAAAAGTTTTCCTAAACATTGAGGTGCCATTTTTGAATTTATATAAGTTGGCACACTATGATACAGCAAGGGAGGAAAAAATGGCACGACAAGCAAGATCCTCATTATAAACAGGGTGAGGCGTGGGGAAGTGGCGTTGGGTGCCAGAAGCATTCGTGCAGATTATTTGCTGTTAAGAAATGTTTTAAACTGGATTCATTTGGACTTATGTGGAACCAAGCACCAACAATGGTTGTAAAAACTACACAGAACGGTTTGAATCAGTGAGGCTGCAGCTGATTTCTTTCTAGCCCAGATTTTAGATTCGTCCAGCCTATCAGTGAGTCATGTCAGGAGATTACACAGCGTGAAACGCCCCTTAGATTTGATCTTATTCAGCCCGTGTTGCTGACACATCCGTAACAGCTCTGTAACGGTCTTTGCATCCAAAGCTGATAAGAGCATGGGTGTCACGATTTCAAGATTTTGCATCCGTCGGAGACGGATGCAAGTGCAGATTTGCTTTAGTTAATAGCAAAACAAAACACAAAACAAGAACAAGGGACTGTGATGCAGCGAGGTGCAGTGGCTGCTGGGAACTGCTGTTCAGAGTTCCTTCTCTGATCTACATGACAATGGGCAATACAGTGGTGGGGGTAATGAATGTGAACGAGGTGGACTATTTACTCTATCACCTGAAAGGCTTTGGAGAAGAAACGAAAATGAAGCTGACTAAGCACACATTGTCCAAATAAAGTGTACAAAAGTACAGATGACTGAACCATTCGTTTTTGTGTTTTTGGTTTGAATGAAAGGGTTGTAACGTCCTCTGTTTCGCATGTTTTCAGAGGAAACATGGTACCCAGTAGGGCATGATGGACTTGTCATGAATGCAGCTGCCTCTAGGCCTTTAATTGTGTGTGTGTGTGTGTGTGTGTGTGTGTGTGTGTTTGTGTGCGTGCATGTGTAATATTGTGCCCCATATGATATCTTATTATGATTCTCATTGATACCTCATGATATAATGCATTGCTCAACCCTGATACTTTCATTAGATAATAGATTTTAGTATCATGGACTATTTAAACCCTAGGTACACATACTCATTTCTTTGTACATTTTGAATGTGTCTGTGATTTCATTTGTATCCTTGTATAATTAATAGTAATTTAATTGTACCCTATCCGTCAAAACTGTAAAAATGACTATGTCAAGACTATGGCAATGTTGATTCATTTATAATGAATTTCATTACCCAGTGATTGTGTGTGTGTGTGTGTGTGTGTGTGAAACAGTCGGGGTTAACCCCACTCCATGTGGCCTCCTTCATGGGTCATCTGAACATAGTGAAGATCCTGCTGCAAAAAGGAGCCTCTCCAAATGCCTCGAATGTGGTGAGTCACAAAATCTAGACTATAAGGCTACAATAAAACTGTGAAAGGGTTACGCTTCATCGTTACAGCAGATATTTCCTGGAAGACTGTCAAGGATTTCATTTCAATTGTCCAGCAGCAGGTAGAAATTCCAAATAACAGCAATCCAGACACAGACTACTGTAAGTGCCAGCGTTTAACGAGAGCATGTGGTGGCTTAGCAGTTAAGGCTCTGGGTTACTGATCAGAAGGTTGGGGGTTCAAGCACTGCCACTGTTTGCCACTCACTACCATGAGACAGCGCCCCTGGAGCAGAGAGGCCTCGCTCAAGATCCCCCAAGCTGCCACTATTGGGCCCTTGAGCAAGGCTTCTCTGCTCCAGGGGTGCTGTATCATGGCTGACCCTATGCTCTGACCCCGGCTTCCTGACATGCTGGGGTATGCGAAGAAAAGAATTTCACTGTGCTGTAATGTATATGTGATCAATAAAGACTCATTATGTTCTCCTGAAACAGCATACTGTATAATCTGACAGTAAACGCTGAGCTAGCACATGCTGTTGTTCATTTGGAAATGATCTGTCCTGAATTGTTTCTTTATCTCTGAAACAGATTCGTTGTGTTTATTTTGATAGAAAGTGGAAACGCCCCTGCACATGGCATCTCGAGCGGGTCACTGTGATGTTGCAGAGTTTCTGCTGCAAAATGCAGCACCAGTGGATGCCAAAGCCAAGGTACAGCGATCCTCCACCCACACAGTTCTGTTTGCATATAGCTTTATTTTGTTAGAACATGATTTTGTAAAACCAATGAGTCGTTATCAGATGTGTTAATCTGTTATAAAATTGGTTAATAATTATAAATTCACAGGATAACACTGACACCAGTTATAAATACAGAGCACGTTCTGAGTGCCAAATCTTTTCTCTCCCACAGATAGTTTATTTGCTGTTTTATATTTACTGTATTTACCGTACTTTTATCGTATGATGATACCTGAAAAATGTTACTTATGCCTCCTCACATGGTACAGTCCCTCCAGGATTCTGTGATTTTGCAGACACTGAAATGAACACAAAATCGAGCAAATTCCACATATATTCGGAGGAGCTAGCGATTTTTCTAAATTACCCGCGCAGATCTCTGCAGGTTCGGACCAAGACGTGTCATGTGACATCATCACAACACGAATTCAGCTAAAGCCTTCTTCGATTCACGTGCATTGAACATGAGTACAGCTAAAAGGTCTCATTTAACAAACTGAGAAAAACAATTTCATGCAATTGCAATTTCACCAATTTGAGTAGTTTTCCACACACAAAAAAAGCACAAAACGCTTAAAAAAAAAAAAACAAAAGCCGCAGCAAATCAACAACCACAAAAAAAAAAAAACTCAGCGAAATCCTTTATGGACTGATAGTAACAGTACAAGCAAATGTATTTCAGATCAGTGATGGACTTGGTTAGGGAGAATATCAGTGTTGGGAATCTACTCTGCAATTGCAATTCGCAAACTACAGACTACTCGTGATTTAGAATCGCTAAGCTGTAGCTAAACTGCTCTCTACTTGTAGAACATGGAGACTATGTATTTATTATATGACTTCCAAATGATTTAAAGACCCCATGCTTCCTTTAGGATGACCAGACCCCATTGCACTGCGCCGCCCGCATGGGCCACAAAGAACTAGTGAAGCTCCTGCTGGAGCACAAGGCCAACCCAAATTCTACCACCATGGCTGGACACACTCCGCTGCACATCGCCGCCAGGGAGGGACATACACAGACTGCCCGGATCCTCCTTGACATGAATGCCCAGCAGACCAAGCTGACGAAAGTAAGCTTCAGCTCCTTTCTGCCCTTTGTTGTCTGCTGAGGATAACATAAGATCTGATCAAGCGGCAGTTAACCATCAATTTACAAACCCAGATGATATTAATTTGCACAGACAGGGGGTATAATTAGATTTCAGATTTCAACTGGTTCCTTGCCTTGGAGAACTGCTTTTTCTTAGTGTGTTCAATACTTTTTTCCCGTGTCATTCCACTTTATTACACATAACTTAATTTATGGACTTTAATGTTGTGAATTCTTTATATTTCTACATTTCTTGAGTTAATACCGAAGTCTGGTGAAAATTTCATGTGAATAGCCTCATTGGAAATATATTTACTGAAAAAAAAATGTTGAAGCATCCAATACTGATTTCCTCCACTGTAAATAAAGCATATCTATTTTTAATAGCTATATTAATTTACCTTTTAATATGATATCTTTGTAGAAAGGCTTTACTCCTCTCCATATGGCAGCAAAATATGGAAAGGAGGACGTGGCAGAGTTGCTACTTGAGAGAGGTGCAAACCCAAATACTGCAGGCAAGGTGTGTATACTAACCCTAACCCTAATCTTATTTATATTATTATTCATACTGAACCTCATCATTAATGTTAGTGAATTGCTTGAATGTTATAATACAAATCTACAGTGTTTAAGGTCTGTATTTCTAGTGTGCATTAGAAAGGACAAGAAAAAAAAACTCTATTTAATCTGATATGTAATGCAGGACCTCTTATAATGGAAACATCTCTATCAAGTGTGTGTTTGGATATTTTGACAGGTTAATCTCAGATTTCCTTCTTGTGCACCAGATCGTTATCTTTAGCAGAGGGACGACAGCTTTTGGCTCAGTCACACTAATCGATGGGATAACAATTGTAATGAACAACAATCCAAACATACAGATTTATGCGTCTCAGCTTTTATCTTCTGTAGCAGTCGTGCAGCTCTTTACGTCTATCCACATGGCCATGGAAGAACTAGTTCAATAAAATTTGTAAATAAATAAATACATACATATATACATACTGTGCTTTTTGAGCTATTCTCTGACTACCGCATTAGCCAGGGTTCACAATATAAGTTCACCATATTAAGTTTCAATATGACTTCAGCAGGAAGATTCACATTTACGGGCGGTCCTATACTCAATCATTAGTGTCCGGTAGTCGCTGAGTTACATTATTATCTTCACTCTAAGATTTTATGGAAACACATATGTAAAAGCTGTGTTGTCTTTGCCTGTGCTCCCATATAAAACCCTTCTGTTTGCTGTATTCATCTTCTCCTCTAGAATGGACTCACGCCATTGCATGTAGCTGTCCATCACAACAACCTGGACGTGGTAAACTTACTGGTTAGCAAGGGCGGATCTCCACACAGCGCAGCGAGAGTGAGCAGAACTTTACAGTGACATCAGTAAAGACTAGAATCCAAAAAGCCATTTATTATTATTATTATTATTATTATTGTTGTTGTTGTTGTTGTTGTTCATTCAAGAATGCCCGTGAAACACATTCGCTCCTTTTTATCATATTATAATAGCTATAATCAGTCATATCTTCACAAACCATTCTTATTCTTTCTGTTGGAATCAGGATTTTTACAGTGACACTGTGTGACACTGGAGACTCCTTACTGTCCTTACAAACAGCTTCACCGTATCAGTATCTTGATATACAGTGGGGTCCAAAAGTCTGCAACCACATTCAAAACCCCATTCGTTTTCTTTTAAAAATTGGAAATAAACGGAAAGTTTTCGAATTTTGATATATTTAAGACAAAGAAATTAAACTTTCAATATACTGTAGTCAATATTTACTAGTCAAGCTTCTGTACTATTTCTAGGTCGCTGTTTAAACGTAAGCAAATTTGTGCTATTGACCATGTTGACTGCCTTGCACAAAACAGCTTTCCTTGAGTCTTATCCCTTCCATTTATAGCATGCGTTCAGATGACACTCCAATGAGTTTGATATAACACGAATCATCAGGTTTTACAAACTAGCGGAGTCCATGCTCGCTCAAGTGCGCTGCCATTATGGCAAAAGGTGAAGTGCAAAAAAACTGTTACTGTTCAGGTTACTGATGATAACGAAAAATAAATTATCAAATTATTGAATTTCAATTATTGAAATTAAAGTATTAAAAAAAGAATGCAAAATAGACGCATTTTAACTAGTGGTTTCACTTTTATACCTCCTTGCTAAATAACTGTCTTGTTTTTTAATCTGTTTATTTAGGTCTTATTATTAGACTTATTATCTGGAGCATCTATTATACGCATTACTATGGAAATGATTAGCATATTAGAATGAGCACATTAATATAAACCGGTTGTTGATCAGGCCACAAGGACATACTTACACTGAAATAACTAGAGATAATTCTCTTTACCCTAGAATGGCTACACTCCTCTCCACATTGCCTCCAAGCAGAACCAGTTGGAGGTGGCCAATAGTCTGCTGCAGCATGGAGCCTCCGCCAATGCTGAATCCTTACAGGGAATCACGCCACTGCACTTGGCTTCCCAGGAGGGTCAAGCAGACATGGTCTCACTGCTCATTTCCAAGCAGGCCAATGTCAACCTGGGCAACAAGGCAAATACACTTTCCTCCTTTCTTTTTGTTTGACTGAAATGTAGTTTAATACCGTTTACTGCTGTTTATAGTTGTTTTTCATGTAGAAACATTTAATTTTTGAAGGCCTCTTTGCTTTACAGCATGGTCTTTGCACAGAAATGTACATTAGCATTGCATATATACATTATATGGCCAAAAGTGTGTGGACACTTGACAATACACCCATCCGTGGTTCTTCCCCAAACTGTTGCCACAAAGCTTAAAGCACAGAATTGTATAGGATGACTTTGTATACTGTAGCATTACAATTTCCCATCACTGGAACTGAGATGCACAAACCTGTTCCAGCATGACAATGCCTCTGTGCACAAAGCGAGCTCTATGAAGACACGGTTTGCCAAGGGTGAAGTGTCCTGCACAGAACCCTGACTTCAACTCCACCGAACACCTTTGGGATGAACTGGAACACAGACTGCACCCCAGGCCTCCTCAACCAACATCACTGCCTGACCTGGTCAGAGTTTTATGCATTTGACCAGGGAAACCCCCGCCCATAATATTAACATAGGTGATGAGGCTACTGTAGGGGGTAACAGGAAGTTAGTTAAGAAAAGGACTCTGAACAAAGAAACGCGCACACACAAGGACCTCTGTTCTTTTTCCTCTTGTTTACTAAAACCAGTCGTAGATACACTGCTTGCCTCTTTTCACTGACACACCTCACTAATGCTCTAGCTGAATGAACACAAATCCCCACGTCCACACTCCAAAATCTAGTGGAAAGCCTTCGCAGAAGAGTGGAGGTTATTATAACAGCAAAGGCGGGACTAAATCTGGAATGGGTGTTACAGTCAGGTGTCTACAATCTTTTGGCCATATGGTGTACATACAGAACATCTATTGTGCGTTTGTCATGTTATCTGTCTATATCAGTGAGTGAGAATTAAAAACTGTGGAACTATATGCTTTATTTTACTTCAGAGTGGCCTGACCCCACTTCACCTTGTTGCCCAAGAGGGTCACGTGGGCATTGCTGACATCCTGGTGAAACAGGGGGCATCGGTCTATGCTGCCACACGGGTAAGCTGTCGTGCCATTCACATTAACATTGTTAAGGGCCATTTATTTTGATTTGGTGCAGTGGAACTGTACAGTATTTCTCAAGGTTATTTAAAAATATAAATGTCTGAGAGCTCAAGGGTTAATCTGTATAAGTAACAATGTAGTTTGTATAAAGCTTTATTATTCATAACTTAAATTAAAGCAGTCTGAATGACAATACCTCTGGTGTATAGTATTCATTCCCTGACAGCAAGAACGTTTGGGCTACATGAGAGTCATGAAATAGTCCTGGAAGTCGCATCCACAATGCAGACTTGTGACAAGTTAATGGAGCTGAACACTTTATCAGCAGACCCAGAACACATATGGGTCGCATCTATAAAATTATGTGCCAAATTCTATTAGAAAAACCTAGTTAAAGAAAGATTATCATAATTACTGTATAATAGTAAATGAAACCTTATCTATAGCATTATTTCCAATGTTACGTTCAATTTTACTGTTACTTCTGCCATTAACTGGATGTGAGTTATCTACCTGGAGGCACTGCCTACCCGCATGCCTACAAACATGACGAATATGTTGTCTGCTACCAATGAATACATCAGTAAAGCTGGCCTCAGATGAGGAGCTGGTTGTAAAATGTGTCAGCATCAGCAAGTTTATGAGCATTACAATCCAGCACATGACTGTCCATCTAACAAGCACAGCACTGATAAATCGTGGTTTGCTCCGAAATGCTCCGCAATAATCCAACGTAAAGAGCGTTTGTTTTATGTTTGTCGATTACATTTTGAAAAATATAGTTTACCAAACCATAATTTTGAATAAATTTGATTTCATTGATTTGAGTTCGAACCTCTGAACTGGGCCTGTGTCATATTTGGGCCAGATATTAAAAATAGCATTTAGACCTGCTCCAGCTCTTGGCCAACAATATTCTTTGTTAACGTGGGCCAGTTCTATATCTGTTTTGGCACAGATCCATAAAACTGATCATTTCCAGTATTGGGCTGTTTTGCAGAAATACACCAGGCCAGCTCTGCTTTGCGGGCGGATCTATAGTGAATGCATCACGACAGCAGTTTTTGTACATATTTTGGTTCAGTGTACATATTTTGTCTGGGTTTGTTCTGTCCATTTTGTGCAGCTCTGTGACTGTTTTTCAATAACGGGTTGATGCTGTGTCCTTGCAGATGGGCTACACTCCACTTCACGTGGCTTGTCATTATGGCAACATTAAAATGGTTAAGTTCCTCCTGCAGCAGCAGGCAAACGTCAACAGCAAGACAAGGGTAAACAGGAATAAGACGTTTTTGGTCTATTTTTAAAAAGAATTTCCTACATATTTATGCTTGTAATTCAGGCGCAGTAATAACTGCTTGTCATGTTTCAGGCGGGATATACACCCCTTCATCAGGCTGCCCAACAGGGCCACACTGACATTGTGACCTTGCTTCTGAAACATGGTGCACAGCCAAATGAAATTACTACCGTAAGAGCAATTTTGTTTTTCAAATCTTCTAGCATTCTTCATACTGTACTTCCAGGTTTTACATTGTTCAGATATGCATGCCAAAGAACAATAGAAACTGATAGAGATCCAGTATTTTCAGTGATTTATGTTGTATGAATTTTTGGTAAATTAAATGACAGGCTTTTTTTAAATTACTAGTATTCACAAACTCATAAGGCCGGGTTTGATAATACCGTTAATGTCCGTTATTCAAACCCTGTTTTGTACAAATGAGAACCGTATTCCCAGGAAAATAGTTTCTCTGTATTTGAAGCAGCTACAACATTTACAAAATTGGTATTTTATAGGATCAAATTGACAAACTTTCTTTCCCCACCAGAACGGCACTTCTGCACTGGCCATTGCGAAACGTCTCGGCTATATTTCTGTCATTGACGTCCTCAAACTGATTACCGAAGAAACGGTGACCATGGTGAGTGACCAGTGGCTTGCTTAGTGCGCAGTTGATTCAGGATGTTAATTTATGATAATGTTAATTTAACTAATTTATATTGAATTTCCTTGTGGACATACTATATATTCTATATACATTCTATATACCTAGATTGCAGACAAGCTGCAAATAGCCTATGTTCAATATTATTATTAATTTTATTTTTTTGAGGAAACTGTTACCTGAATGAAGTAAGAGGATTTTAATCTGATGTCTACTCTGAAGTCAGTTTAAAAAAATGCTAGGTGTCATGTGCATGTCTGCAGTGCCCCATCAAACAAGCTCCAATTCCCATAATCATTAGCCAGTGACCATGTCACATGACACTCAATCAAGCACCAATCCTTGTTCATGATCATACACATCTCATACATTCATAAAACCAAAACAAGATTCTGTGCAAAGCCTCACTCAGGCACTGCATCTGGAAAGTTTCTGATCACTGCCATTGTTTTAACCTCTGTTTGGTTGCACCAGTGGTCACCAACCTTGTTCATGGAGATCTACCTTCCTGAAGCCTTTAGCTCCAACCATAATTGGACCCACCTGACCATCTACTCATTAGAAGTCTTAGGAGGTTCTTGATCAACTAAAACAGGTGTGTTAGATTTTGGGAGATGAAACCTGCAGGAAGGTTGATCTGAAGGAAGAGGGTTGATGACCACTGGTTTACACAGTCCAGTTCATGTATGCTGATCATATGACCGTTGGTATATCGTTGGTATATTGTTGGACCGTTGGCATACGGTTACTACATTTTCAGTCTTTTGGTTTCTTTGCGTTCATCCATCTGCTTTCATGAATCTAAGCTTTCCTGCTGAAATGTTAGCTATTTTAATGAATTATTTTAATAAAGATTCTTCATTTTTTATATATTTATTAAAATCCAAATATCTGCTTTTCAGTCGACCACTGAAAAACATCGAATGAGCTTTCCCGAGACGGTTGATGAGATCCTGGATGTGTCCGAGGATGAAGGTAAAACACAACTTTTCAAAATGTTTTTTTTTTTTTACTGGGAATACATTTTTTCTTTGAACTGACAGGCAAGAAAACATCCAGTGTGCAATTACAAATAAATAAAAATCACTAAATTGTGCTCCTTTTGCTTTTCCTAGGAGTTGCACAGCTAACGCTAGGTATGAATGTTTGACATCTCTCTGTTCTGTGTACCGTGACCATTAATCTTTACACCCTTTCAATCACACGGACATAACAGACTTGTTCTCACTCACATTCTCACAAAAGTGACAGTGGAGATGAGCGTATCATCGGCATGTGTCCATCAATAACCATGTCAGTACCTGTAGCACTAACCTACCACTAACCTACTAGGTCTCCTGCTTCAGTCTTTCTCTAATTACCATGTCAGAGAGGAAGAATGCTTCTTTGCCTTGATATGTAGTACAAAAAAAATCTGCCAGCATTTTCTTGTCTTTTTGAGATTGAGTATTGGAGATTAACTATGATGGAGGTGGAAGAAGCCTCCATTTCCAACATTTTAGTATGGTAAGAGACCACAGTCCAATGTAACACATTAAATAATATTTCCTCACCATATACCTGTTGCTAAACAGATCTGAGCAAGTCTTCTTGCATTTCCAAGAGTTGCGTAGATAGACCTTATAGGACAAAGTTTAGAAGTTTATACAAACTTTTTTTTTTATTTGGAACAAGCAGCTAATTTTCTGTGGATTGTCTTAGTTAGAGCTCAGGTAAGCAGGTCAAGAGCAGCAGATTTTTAAGAGATGTTTAAAGAACATAGCACTTTAAAGAAAATCATGACAGTCAGCGATATTAGATACTGAACAAGAAAATGAATTTGTGTGTTTGAGCAATAGAAAAAAAATGTTTTTCCAGAGTATGTGTGAGGAAAAAAAAGCTAAATAAAGGACTATCTGAATGCCTTGATGTACTGTATTGGCAAATTGTGCATTTGTGTATGCTTATATGGTCTTGAATCTCCTGGAAGTTTCTGGAGATACTAGAACTCAGAAATGTCCTGAAAACCCTGTTCATGTTCAGATGATCCTGATGATGTACGGATCGTACCACCTTATGATGATCTTTGTGACAACTCCACTAGGAGTCAGTAACCTACAAAGATGAATTCTATCATTTTCGATCTGAATAGCAGATTAGATTTCTAATGCGTCGCAGTTAATGCAATATTTATGCAAAAATAAATTGCATTATAAGGAGGCGCATTCATTTCATAGGACTGGGTCTGTAACAAGAACGTTACAAAGCATTCCATCATTGTCCCATGTTTAGGTCGATAAAGCCTCATTTATGAATTATAAACAGAAAAGTTTATACGTCAGTGTCACCCTTATTTTAGCTTGTAGCTAATATTTTGTACACAAGTCATTTTCATATATGTCAATATAAAATATATAAAATAGTTGTAACTATAACAATATATAAACACAACTTAATCATTAGGTGATTGATTTAGATCACAGACCATGTATCCATGGTGATTATTAACGTACGATATTAATGATCTTTTTCAAAAACGCTCATTTTTTTTAGTTGATTAACTTATTCAAGAGCTTTTCACGAATGAGGCCAACTGTGTTTGTGTTGTGTTTGTGTTGTGTTCCAATCCCTCACCTTACAATGTCTGCGCTTTGCTTCTAACAGTTTCTCCCATTCCTACTCACTCTTCTTAACCAAGATACGGTGACTCACAATCCCTGTAGTTTATTCTGTCATTTTTCCACATCTCGTACTATTATTACGGATTGTCTTTCTTTTTCTCCTCCTTTTCCCATGCGGCAGGCGAGGAGCTGCTGGGAACAGAGATTACCAGGTATTTGAGGATGGACGGCATGAGGGACCATGATGACGATTTCCTTTCCTCCAGGACAGTCACAGAGTATGACAGAGAGGGCTGCAATAATACTGTTGGACATTATTCAAATGTGATGTGAGGTGCAGGCGTACGACAGCAGAAGAGAAACAGCAGAGAGAGTTAGGAATAGTTAGACAACAGATGCTGAGTTAATGTCCTGATTTGTTAAAAAAAAAAAAATTAAAAGGCTTGAGTGCAAAGTCACATTGGATAAGCAATTGGAAACTATTAGATATATTATATTATACTATTATTTTATACTTTTTCCTCAACAGAAACTACTCACCTGCTGTTCCAAGGATCCCCTGTGTCTCTCCTGAAACCGTCATGCTGAAAGAACATGAAATGGAGCAGGTGCACCTTAATTATACATTTGTTCCATACTTGTTTACTTTTTAACATTAGATATTAAGGGGCAGTGGTGACTTGGCAGTTAAGGCTCTGGGTTACTGATCAGAAGGTCGGGGATTCAAGTCCCAGCACTGCCAAGCTGCCACTGCTGGGCCCTTGAGCAAGGCCCTTAACCCTCTCTGCTCCAAGGGTGCTGTATCATGGCTGACCCTGCGCTCTGACCCCAACTTCCTAACATGCTTGGGTATGCAAAGAAAAGAATTTCACTGTGCTGTAATGTATATGTGATCAATAAAGATTCATTAACATTATATTATCTCTTGACCATAGAATTACAGACGTTTTTCTTATTTCCCCATAACAGCAGCACACTCCAATCCCAATGCCCAAAGAGTATGATGATGACTCTCTGATTCCTAGCAGTCCAGCCACAGAGACCTCAGATAATGTCAGTCCAGTGGCCAGCCCTATCCACACTGGGTAAGTGCAGATTTTAATACCCATATATTAAATATTGTGCATTTGTTACTATACTGTCATCTAGAAAGTACACAAAAAACAACAAAAAAAAACATTGCTCTACTGAACTCGAGCACCCACACTACAATGAATTTCTTACCATGTCTGTGTTTTTCCATGTGTATTTCAATACTCATATATTTAGATAATTAAAAATAAAGGATAACATTTTGGGACGTGCGGTAGGAAACTTATCAACTTGAATCCTTTTGCTATAAAGCCATGTCCCAAGTGTTTTATTCCTCTTATACCACAGCAATTTGCCATCTGCCATTGATGATTAAAATTAGTTTTTAATGTTTTAATGAATAACACACACATTTATAAAACTATTTATAGTTAGGTTTAATGTTGTGGAATGTCTGTTAGTTTCTGTTCCTAATTAGTTCTTGTTATAGCAGCTATAAAAGATAGAAAAGATTTCTCTCTTGAAGTTAATTAGACAAAAGCAAAAAAAATAAAAAATAAATTTTAAAAACCCTGTCATGTTACTGAGAATCCAGAAAGTACAAAGTCCTCTGTCCTGAAGTTACAAAGTGCTGACACAGGAGGCTCCTTCCATAAATTTTGGGGAAAAAACAACAACAAGCAGCCCCTATATTTAATAATAAAGGCCTTCGTTTATGCAGACTGTGTCATACAAGTTTCTGTGAATTAGCTGTTACTGTACAAGCAAACCCATATTAAAACCAGCACATTAGTATACACCTGTGAGCTGCTTCACAGCCAGCACGACTGTCAGAGCTGTTGCTCTAGAAAATTGAGACATCAACATCATTTTATTCTCAAAATTTGTCAGAATTCTAATTTGCAAAAGTGATTTAACTGAATTTTTTATATATATATATATATATATATATATATATATATATATATATATATATATATATATTATATATAAAAATTCAGTTAAATCACTTATATATAAATCACTATATATATCAGTATCACTATATATTCAGTTAAATCACTATATATATATATATATATATATATATTATATATATATATATCTTAACAGTATGTAACATTTCATATGCAGTGGCTCATTCATTTACAATATAACACATCTGTTGTTATCTCGATATTATCAGGCCAGAAAATCATAGTGTAATGCCTATTTGTTTAGGTGGGTTTGTGTTGCAACGTCATAGTAAGCAGAGTTTGTTTCATGGATTTGCAGCTTCTTGGTTAGCTTCATGGTGGATGCAAGAGGTGGCTCAATGAGAGGAAGCAGACACAATGGTTTGCGTGTTATCATACCACCACGAACATGTGCAGCCCCAACACGCATCACCTGCCGCCTGGTGAAGCCCCAAAAGCTCTCCACTCCACCTCCTCTGGTGGAGGGTGAGGGTTTAGCTAGCCGAATCATCTCACTGGGTCCAGCTAGCATGCAGTTTTTGGGGTGAGTAAAGCATCCTGACCAACTTTCCCAAAAGATTTTGTGGAAAGATGGCATTTTTAATGTTTTTGGTTACAATACTAAGATTAGTTGTAATTACTAGCAAGATTAGTTATCATTTTGAAATCTCACTTCTTCATCAGTTCTGAAGTGATGAAGCCCCTCAGACGAGACCATAACACCTGATTTATTACTAACGGATACTATTTTAGTAAAATGTCCACTGTGATGTAATAACTCAATCTCATGGCTTGCCAAAATGTTGTTTTCCAGACCGGTGATTGTGGAGATCCCTCATTTTGCAGCACTTGGGCGGGGAGACAGGGAACTGGTGGTCTTAAGGAGTGAGAATGGCTCTGTCTGGAAGGAGCACCGGAACCGTTATGGTGATGAAGTGTTGGAGACTATCCTCAATGGCATGGACGAAGGTGTGCACTTGGTCATGTTAATTTCGTCGCAACCTAATGTTCTGGTCAATTTAATTCTGAATTTACTGGAGCAATTGTTCTTTATTAACAGTTTCCTTTTTTATCTATGGGAGGATCATTAAGTATTCAAATAATTCAACTGGTGAATCATCTTTTCTCTATTTTTTTTTCTAGATTTAGAAAGTCAGGAGGAGCTTGGGAAGAAGCGTATCAGGCGCATCATCTCCACTGATTTCCCTCTCTACTTTGCTGTGGTCTCCCGCATCCAACAGGAGAGCGACTTGATTGGCCCTGAGGGGGGGCGTCTGACCAGCAAAATTCTTCCGTTGGTTCAGGCCAGTTTCCCTGAGTCGTCTGTCACCAAGCGGGTTCGCCTTGGACTGCAGGTGAGCTTGGATGAGGAGGATAACGAAGAGTTAGGACTATTGTCACCATAACACAACATTCATTGACATTTTATGTCATTCAGTCGCATGCTACCATTCCGTCCATGCAAATAAAATTATTGAAAAAAAAATTGTAAAAATATTAACCTTTGAAACGTTAAAACCTGAAATATCACCGTAGTTGTTTCACCAGGCTGGTTTTGTAGAGGTTTGATATTGGTATGTATGGTGTGACCTGATAAGTTGAGTTAAATAAGAATGTCAAAATGAAAGAAGGCATGAATACAGCACTTATGAATGGTAAATGTTTCAGACATGGATTGCATGTAATGTCTATGTGGCTCTGCTGAGGCTTAAATGGTGCAACTGCATTCACTGCAATATGCAATAAAATGCTGAGCAGCATTGGAATTGCAAATATTTATATATCTACAAATATTTTAAGCCTTTGTGTCATATGCAATAAGACTATATGGCCAAAAGTTTGAGCACACCTGATCATCAGACTCAGATGAGCTTTCTGAACGTCCTGTTTCACTCGGACCTTGGTAATGTCTTCATGGAGCTCCTTTGTGCATGCTGGAACAGGTTCTGGCCTCGTAGTTCCAGTGAAGGGAAATTGTAATGCTACAGCATACAAAGACATCCTATACAATTGTGTGCTTCCAAATTCGTGGAAACAGTTTGAGGAAGATGCACATATGGGTGTAATGGTCAGGTGTCACAAACCTTTGGCCACTATTCCTGCTTTGCTGGACAAGAAGAAATTGACACATTATTGCCTTATTGAGTTGAATGGTGGATGATTTTTATCAGCATGTTGGAATGGCTTCTGAGGAAAGTAAGAGTAAGTGCACAGAGACTGACTAAGGCGGTTTTTACATGTATGATGAATAATTGGAATGTGCCTTTGTGATAACCATGACTAAGCTTGTGAAATGACTGATGCTCGATAAATACAGAATTTTCACAATTATATAATTATTCTTGGTTAGAGTTAGGTTAAATGCATGTATTTTCTTGTCCTGCTTCTGTAACAACGGGCTCATACCAAAGTCTGAACACATTTTTATGACCAATTGAACTGTGCACTTTGCATTATTTCCTTTGTTTGTAAACATTATGATCCAAAACTGTGCTTTGTAAATAGATAGACAGATGACACATACTCATTATAATATAAACAGGGTCATACATAACAGGGTAATATCTTTCTCCTTGTGATGTGAACGAACCACTACAATAAGGTCTGTTTAAATGAGAATTTTTGTAACAATTTCTTTTTATAATAAATATTCCTATCTGACCAGTTCATTCGTGTCTTGTTTGCTGTTCAGTTATTATCTCAATTATAATCGCTGCTGAGAATATATTCAACTTTTCTCTGTCTTTTCCCTCTGCTTCATCCCATATTTTGTCCCATTTGACTTCTCTTCTTCATTCTGGCTTCTCCACCAATTATTATTTCATCTGTTATTGCAAAATGTGCAATTTAAATTCTTGATTTTTCAATAATACGACTCTGCGCACATTCTGCATTTATCCTTTCCCTATGTTCTGCGTCTCTCGCTGCCATTTACATTCCTTTTCCTTTTACAACGCTGTACTTCTCCTTATATTTTTCTTTTTTTTATCCGTTACACACATCCCTGAACATCATTCCCTACACACTTTCCTTTTACTGCTATACCTGGTGCTCAGGCCCAGCCGGTCCCTGATGAGCTGGTGGCCAAGCTGCTGGGGAACCAGGCCACCTTCAGCCCTGTGGTGACCGTGGAGCCGAGACGCCGTAAGTTCCATCGGCCCATTGGCCTGCGCATCCCGCTGCCTCCATCCTGGAGGGACAGTCCGCGAGATTCTGGCGAGGGTGACACTACCAGCCTCCGCCTGCTCTGCAGTGTCATCGGTACGACAAGACTTTTCGAAGAGAAACACTTGGTTCAGAAGGGTTAATGTTAATAATAATAATAATCATCATCATCATCATTATTATTAATATTATTAGCATTTTACAATGCTTACATGTGCTAATGCTTACAATAGAGTCAAACATTACACAGAACATACCTAAGTGCATATACGCATAAGCATTTGCAGTACATTACATTACTTTTTATAATTGATATTTTTCTAAATCTATTTTTTTCTTACAAATATTTTTATCAAATTTACAGGTACAGTAGTAACAGAATGTACACTATATCGCATACATCTGCTTAATGTTAGAGTAAAATGAGGTCCTGCTCTGATTGCTAGCTATCTTGAGCCACGGGAATCACTTCATGTAAACTATGAATAAATAATGACTGTTAAATGAAAAAGTGAGAAAGTCTGAGAGGCACTTATAAAAGTATTCCTAAGTCAGAGTAACAGTAAGAGTTCTCACTCACTTTCAGTGTCCACTTCATCCTGGTCAGAGTTGCAGTGGAGTCAGAGTGTATCCCAGCAACACGGGTTCTAAGGCAGGAAGGCAACATTTGTGTCGCATATATTTAAACTTTCATGGACTGGACATTTGTTTAATATAAATATGGCTTAGCTGTGAAGAAAACCTGTAATGCTTCGAATCTGGCCTGAAATGGACTACAGTTGTCCTTATGTTGCCTTCAGTTTATCTTGTGGGCATTCAGTGCATCTTGAAGCGAAAGGCAGGGCGGTGATGTTATACTGAAAGGTCTATAACAGCAGCATGATGAATATAATGGTATATCTTAAAGTCTTTATTAGTGCATGCCTAGTCAACATAGCACAAGAACATTCCATTAGGCATTATTTTTGAGATGGCCTGTGAACATCTGCTACATTACTTTAGTTAACATCAGCTGTTCTGCATTCCTTAGGTGGCACCGATCCAGCACAGTGGGAGGATATCACTGGCACAACCAAGCTTATATATGCTAATGACTGTGCCAATTTCACCACCAATGTGTCTGCACGGTAAGATAACAATGTGCATGAAATATGGGCCTCTTTAGCACATTCTTCAAAGATGGTCTGCACGTATATAGCGTTTTTTTTAACCTTAGCGGTACTTAGCGCTTTACACTGGTTCTCATTCACCATTCATAAACACACTCACACACAAGGTGCTAGCTTGCCATTGTGGCCAATCGGGGGCAACTTGGGGTTCAGTGTCTTGCCCAAGGACACTACGGCATGTGGAGTCATGTGGGCCGGGAACTGAACCGTCAACCCTATGATTAGTGGACAACCCACTCTACCACCTGAGCCACAGCCACCCAGACATCCTTCTACACAGTCAGACAGACAGGCAAGACTAGGATTAACAAGACCGGGATATAATTATAAACATGAGACAATGATATAAACAGAACCACAAAAAAAGGCATTGTGAATCTGTTTGTTAGTGTTTATCAGAGTTATCATGTCACATAGAAATCAGTACCGGTGGAATCCTGGTATCACACGTTGATAGATACACCACTCTATCAACCTGTATTCCAGTGCCTCCCTGTGTTGGTGATTGGCTTGGAACTTGTTTTCTGATGGGTCTCACATAAATTGTATACAGTGACAAGGCTGGTAACCAACAATGCACTGCAAGTGAACAAGTTCTGGGCACATTTGGCCTAGGGGAGAAACTTAAGCTGCCCCCTGCTGGTTTGGCAATAACTGTAGGGATCCAAAAGTTCCTTATATAGTCTCTCTACCAGGTCATTCGACTCAGGGTGGTGGCTAGAGGCTAGACTAATATTATTCCCACTTGGATGCTCAGTAACTGCCCTGTACATGTGTGAGGTAAACTGTAATCAGAGGCATCTTCAGGAAGCTTCAGTAGTCTGGTATACAGTGGGAAGATCTAGGAAAGGGACAAGCTTCCATGCCTTGAGAATGAAATGACCATCACCATGTGCTTTTTCCTTCATAAAATAGGGAGTTTGGTATAAAGTCCACCATTGGCAACCAGGACCAATGGGATATGGGCAGTGGTCCTACCATCCCACTTGGCAGCTGATAAATCGTGTCCGGTTTGGGAACCTTGAGTCCAGATTTATAAATACAAGAAAGAACACCAGCCTTGAGATTTTATATCATGGAAAACTTTTATTACTAAAACCGAAATAAGTTAAAATATATATATATATATATATATATATATATATATATATATATATATATATATATATATATATATATATATATATGAAAGAGCTGGTTTGGCAGTATGAGACATTAATTTGATTCTGTTTTCTTTGTTGTTTCTTTAATGTCAGTTTGTTCTACTGATGACCTACATACAGGCTATCTCTCCTACCTGTATACTTGTCCAACACTAAAATACTGCCCAACATTGAATTTAATAATCATTTCCCGACTGAGACACATTACCTGAACAATTGCAAGGCAAATGTAGGCTGGAGTGTCTCCACTAAATGATTACCAATACAAATTTGGGTTTAGCCTGTGAGTGGTTGATCATAGTCTATGTGATGATCCATTTCCAATATTTCTTAGTTTACCAACCCCAAAACCAGCCCAGCTGGTGTGTATTATGTGTGGATGGAGAGTCCCCTTCAGCCAGTGTCTCCATTCCTCCCAGGCCTTTCTGATGGCAAGGATTTCCCAGTTGATGTCAATGTTTCTCTCAACTTGGGACAGCAAACTGGGTTCAGGTTAGCACTAGGTGCTTTTGTTTGCCACTGCAATAGTATGATGCCCACCTCAGAGACCTCCACCTTGACCACAAATGTGATCCTGGGGTCTGGATGATGAATGCCCTGGTGAAGTTCCTGAACAGATGTGAACACCCCTTTTGCAGGTGGCGACTAGTGTGGAGTGTTTTGAGGAGAGCAATGAGTGGTGCAGTATGCAAACTGAAGTTCCTGATAATGATCGCAGGTAGACGTTTGTGAAGCCCAGGAACTGCTGCTGAACACAGATGGTGCTGGAGTACAGCTAGTTCTAAACTACTTGTATCTTGCAATCCTGCATACCCACACCAAAAGGTATAGGAAGCAAACTAGCTGGGCGACAGTGGTAAGATGGAACTGAAACTTTTGTACCATCACATACAACTTGTGCTCCAGCAATCTGGTCAACACGGTCTTCAAGTGCACATGACAAGTCTTAAAGTATGTCAGCATTTATAAGGACACTATTTTAATGAACTCTCCCAGTTTGATGGTGTTTGGACTGCAAGACTGGAACACTGACAGGGCACCTGTGGAGCCATTCATCCTGGAGACCTCCACTAGGTCTGTGGACTACAAAGGGAACTTACCGACAAGACTCCCTCTTGTATCATTAGCAGAGACTCCCTTCAAATACAAACAGATAGGCACTTGGAAAAAGAAGAAAATGTATTGAACATTGGATTCCCTTAACACTACCATTGGTTTAGCCAAACAGATCTTTGGTATGGGTTTGCAATGTTTCTGTTTATGGCCTGAGCTCTTGCAGTACATATAACCCAACATGGAGCTGTCTCTATCACGTTTTTAAAAGTGAGGTAAGTCCTATGTACATACATGCATTCCAGTGTAAGACCTAGAGACATTTAGAGGATATGGGGACTGATGATGATGGCTTTCTCATTCCAACTGCTGTTGGTAGCCAGGATGTGGAACTGAAATGTGTACTCAGAAGATCTATCCTTTACTGGTTTGGAGTAGCTGCTTGCCTTCAATTGGTAAAATGTTCATAACACCATACCTCATCTCCCTGCCATTCCCAAAATAGCTGAGGTGTATTCACCTTTAAACAGAGACACTAAGAAAACAGTTTTAATAGCATCACTGGAAATAAATGGAATGGAGTATGGATTAAGTACACAGAAGTTTGTAAAAGGAAGCTCTGACATGTTGCAGGCATTTATCTCTGGTTTGACTACGTGGGAATCATAGGTAACAGGACGATTCAAGCTCACTTCCTCTAGGGTAGTGGTTCCAAAGAGCAGAGAATTGTTGCTGAAGGTTTTGAAGTTGCTGTCAAATGAGCAAGATTTGTTTTAAGGTGACTGCTCCATACATTAGTGTGAGAAAATAGAATAGAATAATCTGAATAAAAGTACAGAGTCAAATCCTAAGGAACAGGAATTATGGCTGGAATGTACTTTAACTGTAACTGACAATGCAGAAATCAACAAATGTAACAGTAACCTAAACCCAATACACCACAAACGAGGAGAATATCTGAACCTAAGGATATGTATAGTGAAATGTAAAATGAAGAGAGTTAACAAGAATAGGCATTGTCTAACACGAAATTCAAACCAGAGAAACCCGGAAATAATCAGGGATCAACATGAACAGATCTGATGTTACTGGAAATGCATTGACATTAAAGTAATACATGGAAAGGCAAGACAGGACAAGACCAGACATAATCAAGTTATAACTGGAAAAGCAAGTACATTTAACTCTGGAGCCAGAGTCTTGGACGTATTTTTCACTGAAATTAGAATAAGTAAATTTGCTGTAGGAATTTATGGAACTTCCATCCAACAACTTCCTTTGCTCTTTGTGCTTTCTTTTCACTTTTCTCACAGTTTTTGGCTAGCAGACTGTCCTCGCACTGCTGAAGCAGTTTCCTTTGCCAACCTGCTGTACCGTGAGCTGTCAGCAGTGCCATACATGGCTAAATTTGTAGTGTTTGCGAAGATGAATGAGGTGCGAGAAGGTCGATTGCGCTGCTACTGCATGACTGATGACAAGATGGACAAGACCCTAGAGCAGCACGAGAACTTCACAGAAGTGGCCCGCAGCAGAGACATAGAGGTTAGAAGTTTTACAATATTTTAATCAGAGAACTGGAACTGAAATGGATATTTATGTTAACAGAGCTATAGATCATTCATGAGCAAACACTAACACTACTGTAGAGTTGTTATCTAAGTACTGCTGCTGTAATCATAAAGACTGTCCTGTGCTTATTCTAGGCCTTAAGGATTCACGGTGAGATTAACTTGCTAGCCACTTTATTAGGGTGCTCCTAATATCCTCCTGTACCCCTGCTCAATTATGCAATTCTCCAACTAGCCCTTGCACTGCTGTCACATGAGTGGCTGATTGGATAACATGAATGAGCAGGGGTGCAAGTGTTCCTATTCAAGTGATCCATGAGAATATTTGGGACCTGTGTGACTCACTTGAAAAGCATTATTTTGTGCTATTCTGTAATACTGTGCCATTACTCGCAGGTAATGGAGGGCATGCCATTACACTTGGAGTGCTCAGGGAACTTGATCCCCATGAGGAAGGCTACTCAGCAACCCCGCTGCTTCAGCTTCCAAGCCTTCAGAGACAACAGGCTTCCTGTCTCTGTGAAGGTACCAGCTAGTTTAAATGCATCTAGACCATTACATGCCACTAGCCATTAATTCCTTTATTGTTTATTCAAACTTTTCATATTTACTTGTAATTGCACTTCAGTGCCAGCACTGAAATCTTGTTTCTTCATTCACTCTTTCAGGTAAGAGACAGTAGTAAGGACCCCTCTGGCTTCTTGTCCTTCCTACGCAAGTCTACCAAGTATGAGGACAGTCAGCAAGTACTCTGCAACCTCAATATTACCATGCCACCATGCATAAAGGTATAAACATCCACTCAACACTTTTATATACATTTATATTTCCTATTTATACAGTGATGTATACAACAGTCTTACCCCTCAGTAAAAACAGTACATATTATGTGCCAATATCAGATTGGAGGGGGTGAGGACCGAAGGAGGACACTCACCCCTTTGGCCCTTAGAGAGAGATACAGTGCTCTCAATGAACCAACTGTAGGTAAGAACCGGCCTGCATATAGCTATAAACACATGTCTCCCATCCACACTCCATACTACCATTGCTTGATCATGCTTTCAAAAACATTTGAGCTCTAGCATTAGACTGCAAGGCTGTCAAGGTCTGAGCCAATGATGTTCTGATTTCTGCAGCATCAATGAGCACCATGGAAAGGACAGAGTTAAAGATGGCTTTAATAGCCGAACAGCTGGGACTGAGCTGGGCTGGTGAGTGAGTGAGTGAGTGAGTGAGTGAGTCAGTGAGGGAGTGAGTGAGTGAGTGAGTGAGAAAGTGAGAGAGTGAGTGCGTGAGAGAGTGAGTGCGTGAGAGAGTGAGTGCGTGAGGGAGTGAGTGAGTGAGTGAGTGAGAAAGTGAGTGAGTGAGTGAGTGACTGAGTGAGTGAGAGAGTGAGTGAGAGAGTGGGTGAGTGAGTGAGAGAGTGAGTGAGAGAGTGGGTGAGTGAGTGAGAGAGTGAGTGAGATAGTGAGTGAGTGAGGGAGTGAGTGAGTGAGTGAGTGAGTGACTGAGAGAGTGAGTTCATGAGAGAGTGAGTGAGTGCGTGAGTGAGTGAGAGAGTGAGTGAGTGAGTGAGAGAGTGAGTGCGTGAGAGAGAGTGAGTGAGTGAGTGAGAGCGTGAG
>NC_071276.1:5899978-6022478 GCF_023375685.1 Ictalurus furcatus
TGAGGGAGCGAGGGAGGGAGTGAGTGAGTGAGGGAGTGAGGGAGGGAGTGAGTGAGTGAGGGAGGGAGGGAGTGAGGGAGTGAGGGAGGGAGTGAGTGAGGGAGTGAGTGAGTGAGCGAGGGAGGGAGTGAGGGAGTGAGGGAGGGAGTGAGTGAGGGAGGGAGGGAGGGAGTGAGGGAGGGAGTGAGTTAGGGAGTGAGTTAGGGAGTGAGTGAGTGAGTGAGTGAGGGAGGGAGTGAGTGAGTGAGGGAGGGAGGGAGTGAGGGAGTGAGGGAGGGAGTGAGTTAGGGAGTGAGGGAGTGAGTGAGTGAGGGAGGGAGTGAGGGAGTGAGGGAGGGAGTGAGTTAGGGAGTGAGTGAGTGAGCGAGGGAGGGAGTGAGGGAGTGAGGGAGGGAGTGAGTGAGGGAGGGAGTGAGGGAGGGAGTGAGTTAGGGAGTGAGTTAGGGAGTGAGTTAGGGAGTGAGGGAGGGAGGGAGTGAGTGAGTGAGGGAGGGAGGGAGTGAGGGAGTGAGGGAGGGAGTGAGTTAGGGAGTGAGGGAGTGAGTGAGTGAGGGAGGGAGTGAGGGAGGGAGTGAGTTAGGGAGTGAGGGAGTGAGTGAGTGAGTGAGTGAGGGAGGGAGGGAGTGAGGGAGTGAGGGAGGGAGTGAGTTAGGGAGTGAGGGAGTGAGTGAGTGAGTGAGGGAGGGAGGGAGGGAGTGAGAGAGTGCATTTATTTGTGAGGTTTTTTTAAATGATTATTAAGGTTATGTGTTTTCAAGACTTATCTGGAGCCTCGTTGTTTCTTTAAAATTGAGGAAATGTTTTAGCCATAAACTTTTCCCTTTGAGATGATTTAACAGGAAAATAATAGCATGTTCTTGTGCTTTAGAAAGACTAACGCTGTTTGTCAGACAGGATCAAGAACTGTGCTTATTAAGGAATATGACACAAATCATTAATTGATGTGTACAAGCTCGTAAATGTTTTACAATACCATCTCTAATCTCCATGTAGAGCTGGCCCGAGAACTCCAATTCAATGTGGATGAAATTAATAGGATTCGCGTGGAGAACCCCAATTCACTCCTGGAACAGAGTTCAACACTGCTCAATTTGTGGATTAGCCGTGAAGGCAAGAGGGCCCAAAGTAAGTGCTTCATCAGCTGTGAATAGCAGGCTTAACGCCTGAAGTCCTTTCGTCATCCAGGTGACTTGGAAATGATTCCAACTATTACAGTCATCTGAGCTGCTTCATCAGGTGTATTAATGGTGAACATTCCCTGAAATTCCGTTGAAAATTGAGTCCAACTACAACGTCATGGTGTAATTTCTCAGCTGCACTCTACAGTATATCTAGTAGACAAGGAACAGTCTTTTGAGTATATCAAAGAACAAAAGCAGAATGAATGAATGAATGAATGAATTTCCCAGTTGCAGTAGGACTTTCCTGTAATGACTGGCGAAATGTCTTACTGCTAAACTGGCTCGCTGTTCTCTGGCCCGTGGTATATTCGCCAACCATATTGCAATTACAGTGCTGCACTGTACAATGAGATTAAATAGCCCATTTATCCCTTATATAAATATAATATCCCGGGTCTTGTGATATTGAAAAAAAAGATGATATTTGCTCATATTTAGCCTTTTTACTCTGGATGTGAATTATGGATAAGATCTGCAGTTCTTTCTGCCCTGGTACTCTGCCCTGCTACAGTGGAGAGCCTGTTCATGGCACTGAAGAACATTGACCGAATGGACATTGTGAACATGCTGGAAGGTCACCAGGGTAACCAGGAACAAGAAAGGCGCAGACACAATGACCGAGACCACCTCTCTCTTGGCATATCAAATGGTAAGAGATTCTTCAGTGCCTTGACCCTCCATAATTCCCCTTCCCCTGCCCCATGTGAGTCCTTTTACCCCAAAGCCAGGCTTCTCCTCACCTCCAGCTAACAGCTACAGCCATTCCCTGTGTTCTAACCACTTTATCCTTGATAATGCAGCTTAGAACATTTACATCATTAATTCTGCTGTCACCAGGACCAGGGCTAAGGACATCCCTACAAACCTGCTTACAGCTTTCTTAATCTGTCTGATGCTAATCAAATTTCATGGCCATTATTAAGTGTGTATGGCTATATACAGTATGTTCTCTCAAATAATTAAGGACATAATAACTATGCTTCACACCTGGTGAATTAGAGTATAAGAGGTGTTTTGCGTCAGAGACGACTGTCCCAGGGATTAGTAAATTACTTGTTGCTATGCCCACTCTTTTCTAGTAAACAGAAATGACCATATAAATCATGACCAGCAGTTACGCATACTGTTTTCTTCACTGTCTCTTCATGTGCGTTCAGAGTTGCATAATGCTGGCTGTCATGATTTAGCCTGCCACATGTTTGTTTGCTCATTATTATGGCATGACCATGATTTAAAATGCAGAAGTTACGTAAGTCAGACAACCAAGATCTCAGATCTGTTAAAGCGTTGGAACAAGTGGTTTAAGGCCACGTGTTAGAAATGTCAATTAGACCACTTAATGCTTTTCATGCTAATACAAATGCTAATATAAAGTATGGTGCAAAGAAAAAAAATAAGATATCGTGTAAGGGTTGGATCTTCATGTTACCTAGTTTCGAAACACCAATGAGTAGATTTTTGCGTGCATGTATATACAGTATAATCTCCTTGTTTTGTCACAGTAGTAGCTCTTTACTTTATTACAACTCTTAGTTACTTCTGGTTTCTTCGTTTGCAATAAGCTGCCCTTGTAAGAGAAATAGCAAAGCAAGCTATTTGGTTCCAAAACTCTCGGTACAGTATTGCAGTTGCATACAAATAGCTTGTGTTGGAAAAATCGCACACTGAAAGACAAGATTTTGCTTTGGAGAAATTAAACACAATCGGTAATCAATAACAATACAACCTGGCACACCAGTTAAAGGCATACCACAAGTCCAAACAATGTGTCATCCCTCTTCCCTTTGACCCCTCTCTTTGTGATCACTGGACATATCATCTGCAGCCTAGCCTCTTCCTCCTCCACCTCCTCCTCCTCCTCCTCCTCCTCCACAACTCTCTGACCTTTGACCTCATACAGACATCATGTTGACCTCTGGCCCTCACCTCTTTATCCTTAAGGCCTGCATTTTTGCCTATTCCTTTCCCACAAAAACACACCACCAATCTTACTTGGTTTTTTTTTTCCTGTGATCAAAATTCCCTTCTCATTAGCTGTACACTCAGTGTCCCCTGCAGGAGGGAGGTGTTTCTGACCCTGTCACCTTCTGTGTCTGTCTCCTGTTCTCTCTCTCTCTCTCTCTCTCTCTTTCTCTCTGTCGTCTTCTCCTGTCCTCCCTCTTTCTATTTTCCTGTTCTGTTCCTTTCCACCTACACACCCCCTGCTCTCCTCTCTTCTTTCCCTGATGCCTGTATGCATGCACTTGAGGCCCATTGCTGTTTTGACTTCATCACTACTTGTGCATGTAGAGGTTGAATGCCGATCTATGGAGTTTTTGTATTATTTTTGAAGGGCTTTGCCTGGGGACTTAACGACACATTTAGCATACTCGTACTCCAACATGACTGACTGACACTCATAAGGCATATTTAAATCCTGTATGTAGGCCCTCAGACAGATGGCAAATTAAAGGGAAGACCTGAATTCCGAGTGCAGAAACATAATGAATGCATAATGAATGCTTCAAGACAACTGTGCGTTACGATACAATTAATCCATTAATGTAATACCGTGCTTAGTGGCATGTATCAAGTGCTCTAAAAGCCCAGCTGACCGTGAATTTGGATCAACATGGCACGAGACATTGAAAGAGTCACAGCTGTCTGTGTTTCAATAGGAACAGCGACTAGAGTGATATGTTCATTTAGATCTATGAGAAAGATATCAGTAAATAGAGCTGGAAATCAAAATTTGTGCATTCAGTTGCCATGACGCCATGGTATTAGTGTAATATGTAGTTACATTTACACTAATACCATGACGTCATAGCAACTTTGTTTTGAGTTCAGAACAGAACATCTTTTCTTCAGGTTTCTGAGAATGTAAATGCGGAAGACGATCAGACTCAGTAAAAACCCATCAGACACTTTCTGTTGTTTTGTTTTTTTCCCTTTAATTTGTCACCTGTCTGACTGGTTTTCAGTGGAGCAGTGATTGCTGTGTAGTCTATGGAGACATGTACACAGTGTTGTATCCTCATCAAAACTGCTCTTTGTGTCCTCTGTATGTGTTTGTTCCTAAATGCACATGAGAATGCCCTTCAAATAATCTGCACTTTGGCATGCTGTATGTTTTGCATGTAGGGCTGAGTTGAGTTCGCCCAGCATGGCATGCAGCATAGAGGCTCAGCGCCTTTCCACTTCTCCTGTTACTGCATTTAGATGAGAAAGTTAAACGCTTTTTAGTCACTGTACTGTACTGTACTGTTTCTTGTTTGTCCTTTATCTGTGACTTGTGCATCACCTAAGCCTTAATTATATCCTTTTCTGTTTCCGTGTCAGTAATAAATCTCTGTTATTTTAAAACCATGGCTACTCCATTAGCCGTTTGTTTTTGTTTGCATTAGTAAGTGTCTGTTCGAGATACATATATGTGTGTATGTCTGCGCTCAGCAATGAACCTTCCTGAGTGTTTGTGGTTCTGTGGCTATGTTTTAACGGATTCCAAACGATTTATGTTGCTTTGTGTTTGTGTCTTTATCTGTCTGTGTGTATATCTCTGTTCATGCACAAGAAGCCCAAGTGTCCTCACTGTCACTACAGCCCTACATATGACGTTACACAACATTTATTACACGTTATTATATTGCTGCTCATGCTCATGTTTGTTCGATTGCCTCAACATTACTTTTCTACAACCACTATACGCTACATCAGTGTTGTAGGAATATTTATAAAATTAAAAAAAAAATCTAAATTTCCTAAAAACAATTGTTATTTGGGGTACAATCTAGCTGACTAACAGGCGCATACAGCACACAAACACATCCCATACAGTATGGTAGTGTCTCTGGAGTGAGAATGTAGTCAGCTGGTGTCACTGATATCCCCTGCAGACTCAGCATATTCCTAACTACCAACTGCATTACACTCGTGTACTGCTTTCAGATACTAAGGGACAAAAATACAGTCGTCCACCTCACAACGTACCAACCCCCTCCCACCCCAAACCCCTCCACATGCACAGACATACAAACAAACACACATTCGCTTTTACAAATAAAATTCCTTCCATCCCCTTCACTATTTGCTACCTTCTTGTTGTCTATTTTTTTCAAGCCTACTATACCAGCTCTCAATGCCTTCTATTTGTTATTAGAAATATTACCATTGTAGGGATCACACTGAATTTGAAAACAATAAACAGAAAGTATTTGGACTTTGGATAAAACAGTAAAAACATAGACATATTAAGTATTCTACAGTTTATTTAGCATTTAATACTTCTGAACGGAAATACACTATGAACCTTGTGCAATTCTATTTCAACATTAGGGTTTTTACGTGGTAAATAATCCATGACAGTTTTTAATGCCAATATCACACCAATCATGCTGCCTTTTATGGCTTAATCATAAATAAAAGGCCACTTTTTGGGTTAATGTTTTATTCTCTTTCACCGTTTATCATAACACAGAATAAAAGTAACTGTGCTTAGACATTTAGGCCACGTGAGGAAGTGTATTCTTCCACTGAATTCACATTCCAGGGCCATGTGGTAAATGAAACCTTGTGTTGTGTATTGGACAAAGTTTTTTTATCAGTGCAAGGCTGTAAAACAGGTCGGGGGTTACGGACTGGTCAAACAGCTTTTTTCAGGATAATAACATTGTGTCGCCCAATATACAAAATGCCCTATGTGCTTGTTTAACTATTTTAGGATGTGTCTCTTTGTATTGTGAAGACTTGAGCAGAGTTTTACGACTTCATTATCTGCTATAGTGCAGCTCAATTCAGTGCAGGTAAAGTCAAAAAATATGGATGCCATAATAGATGTTTATCTATCATATGTATTTCAATGTAAATATCATATCCATGTGTTTCATGTTGCTTATTTAATGTATTATCAAATGTCAAATGAGGATGACTTCAATGATAAAGTCTAGCAAATAGCTATATCGGTTTTGATTTTCCTTTTTTGCATTTTTTCGGTTTGTTGATGGTCGGGGGCTTTTTTTCTTTTAACCATTAGTTGCTCTTTGCCATCAGAGTTGGAGCATTGGAGCATCCTTTGTTAAAAAAAAAAATGGTTACCAAAATAAAAATTGTTATTTTCCTAAAATTGTCACCTTATATACATATCTATAAGTTATATACAGTTTTAACATGTTGTGAGGGAACATGTAAACCTGAGTATATGATTGCTTGCATGCATGCTCTGCAGCTTGACATTAATTACGAATAATATGACTTAAGCGCATGACAGCATTATGCACGTATGTCTATGAGCAGGTGGTGTGTCCCAGATCTTAAAGGTCTGTAGGGGTGTCTTTGCTTCCTGGTTGCTAACAGACAAAAATGAATCCTCTGCCCTTTTCTCTGGTGGCAGTAACCTGTAAAGTGTCAGACAGCGGAACAGCCTCAGTATTTATTAGATAATAACTTGTGTATTGGACGCTGTCCCCTCCGCTGCCTGTACTCCTGCTGTTGGGCTGGTATGGCTTGCAAGAAATTTCCCATCCCATCCTTCCCTCCCACGACTCCAGATTATCCTTACCTTTTTCCCCTTGTGACCCTTCCTACCCCACCCTTCCCTGGTTCAGAGCACACCCCTCCTAGGGTCCTAAGGAGGGGATAGGGTGGGGAGGCGCATGTCAGTGTGCCTCTCTCTTTGTCACTCCAGGTTATGGACTGGTGGTTCAGGACGTGTTGGTCTCGCCAGCCTCCGGGCAGCACAGCCTGGCCTCACCAATGGGGCTTGAGCCCTACTGGCAGGAAGTGTCTAGCATGGATGGTGCTCCCATAGCCACCACTGAAGAAGATACACTTATGGAGATGTCCGAGGTACAAGTGTGGCCATCAGGCAAAAGCCCATGTCTGGTGGCCGTGGAGGACTCCTCACTTGAGTGTAGCAACGCTGAGGACTCAGAGGGGCTATCCTACGGGAGTATGGGCAGACCAGGCAGTGCCACACCAGGTACAGGACACGGCCACATTGGGTTGAGCGGGTCCATCGAGCTGCTGGAGGACCAGTCCATTGGGGCAGACTCGGAACACAGCACCACCACTCCTGGAACAGGGGTCAACATCAATGGACTGGACGTAGGTCAAGGGTTGGAGACGGATGAGAAGGCAGTGGAGGTTGCGGTTGGTGCAGGCAGGAATGTTTCAGAAGGAGACATTGGAGGTTTGGGAGTAAGAGATGACACAGGCTTAGTGGAAGGCTTGTCTGTCATTGCAGGACAACAGAGGGTTTACGCTCGAATGTGTGAGTCTCCTGGGCTTAGCCGAGTGGCTGATCGCAACGGTGACAGGTGAGTTGGCACCGGTATAGATTTTTGATATCTTTTTTTTGTTTACTTTCTGTTATTATTGAAACAGCTTACATGTTGGGACACTTCCAAGCTGACATTGTCCTTTCAACAATTCCTTTGCTTAGCAAAAGAGAAAAAGGAAAATGACTAGAAAAAAATAACTGAATAATGATTAGAACAATTTTAAACTTCAAATTAGATTATCTAGATATTCACCCAAACAAAAGATCTTTTATCATTTCTTCTATTAATTATTTCTTTTCCCTCTCAGGTCAAGTGCTGGTTCTTTCCTGTCCTACCTCCAAGACCAGACTGGCCCTGGATGGCATCCCATCCCAGATCCCACTCAGAGCTGGGCAGGAACCTCACAGCCAGCCAATTTCAGACAGGCCAAGGAGTCCATGATGTCATCAGTGAAGGCAGCGGTGGATGGAGATTTGAGCCAGTCCCAACTGTCCCAGGAAGCTTTGCTCCAACCGGTACGAGACATGGGGCACTCAGAGATCCTACGCGGGCATTTTTGGGGAACCCAGCCTTTTGAGAAGGGCCTAGGCTTCCCCCACAGAGTACCTGACCTTCGAGGATGGGAAGATATGCGCCTCAGAGGACAAGTAAGAGCTGGGGATTTGTTGGGAAGGGACACTCACATGAGATAATAGGGTTTTGCAGAGCTTACCAGTATGTTGTGATGCAGGCACTCAAATTCAAAAGTGACACATCCATGAAGAGATTTGGTAGCTCATTTGAAGTTTTTGGGTTTAGATAGATCAGAAAGTCTTTCCAAGGATGAAGAGAATATTATGTTGTGCTACATTACTTGAGGCGGTAAGTGATATTGCACTCCACTGGACAGTAGAGCATATAGCACCTGGAGACCTGTTTTGAATTGTTGGGATTGATGCTTTTGTTCGGTACCGGTTTGAAGTTGAGGTGTAGCTAGTGTAATGCTGCGTTTGTGGTGCTTTGTAATTGGTCCTTTGCAAGTTGTAATAACGTCGTTCCCACCTCGGCATGTTCGACATGCAACCTGGGGGGAAAAAACCCATAGAAAAACCCACAAAAGCATGTTTTTTTTTTTTTTTTTGCTCCGTCAAAGCATGTAAACCTCATAAACAGCTATTTTAACCGCACTTTTACAGTTCCAGACCTGAGTGGCTATTGGTACTGTTCTACTGTAGTGAACTTCAAACAGTCGTGTAACATTTTGGACTGAAATTGCAGTACAGCGACAACACTGGGTAATGGCGAGTAGCGTTATCAATAAGCCAGCCTCGTTTGAATAATGAGCCTAACGTTTCAATTGTTGGATTTTTTTCGTAAAATAAACCTGTACTAAGGGAGTCAGCGGAAAATATTTTACAGTTAAAGAGATCCATGACTGCAAAACATTTGAGAACGTTTTGTTTTTTTTTGCTCTTTTCTTAAAAACATAAACATTTATAGCTGATTGTTCACCCAACCACTCATGCATGTACACACACACACACACACACACACACACACACACACACACAGAGAGAGAGAGAGAGACAACCCAAGAAGGACACAAGCAGTTGGTGCCAGATATAGCACCTGTCGTTTTTCCCCTCTCTCACCCTCACTATGGCCACTGCTGCTACTTTTGCTGTTGGGGGAGGGATTACATAAGATATATTTGGATTTGAATAAATGGACAATAAGGTCATTGACTACAGTTGCATCCAAAGAGTGGATAAATCTTTTCTCATCGATTATGGTAATTCAGCATGAGGTTAACACTGCGAATAGTCAGAGCAAAGTCAAACGTGTTATAATGCACTGCATTGACCTTGTCATAACTGGCTTTGCTTCAACCATGTCTAAAGACTGAATTTGATGTTTGTCATTAGTCAAGAGTCAGTAAATTTGATATATACATGTTATTCCTGTGTATGTCCTATACATGCTAACAGTTTAACTGGGCCATTCAGACATGGTATTAAAAGTGTGACTGCTGTAGATCACATGTGCAACAGGAGACAGGGAGTTGGGTGTTTTTGGTAGAGAGAGAGAGAGAGAGAGAGAGAGAGAGAGAGAGAGCATTTGTTCATTATAGGTTAGACACTTCCCACCACCCAGCTGAGGGAATTCAGAGGAAGAGAGGGGGGCATTAGACCACTGGGAGGGAGAGAGGGAATGGACTCTGACAAATGACCACCGTAGCTCTTCAGATAAGAACGGTAATGAGGAAACGGAAAAGTTAATCAAATCCTGTGGCATCTCTGGGGTCGGAAGCAGTGTGACTTCAGCAGCTACACGTGTATCTGGCCGCGCTTGTGCGAGACGTGATGTGGACTTTAGTTACAGAGCTGTTCTTCAGCTTTGTGGTGCTGGCGTTCCTGGTGCTCAGCTGCCAGAGTGTGTTGCACATTGCGAGTGGCACCGTGAGATCCGTGCTCACTTACATTCACACGCAGCTCGACCGGGAGTTGGGGGAGGATGAGAGCATGTCAGACCAAGAGCAGAATGTCACCACTCGAGTGGTGCGCCGCAGAGTTATTCTGAAGGTATCCCAGAATGTGTGCAGGGGGGGATGTGAAGGGGGGAGCTTGTTTTCTATTCTAAAGGAAATACAGAGCTTAATTGGAACAGTAAATGTGGAAAAGTTGTAAACATCTCATACAGTAACATTAGCAACATTTCTAGTCGCTAGTGCAGTTACAATGACGTTTAATAGAAACAAGATAAACGCTGTCAAAAATAAGTGATAAAGATCCGGTTTTTCTATTAGCTCGTAAAAACAAATGAGCAAGAGCTTCTTTTCTCACTCACCATTTCCCAGCGATGTTCGATGTCATATTAATGAGAAGTCCAGCGTAGAATTAGAGGAGACAATAAACACTGGACTACTCAGAGTTATGGCATGCTTTATGAAGCATTAGAAGCGGAATGTTTGAGCAGAGTGTACGGATGAGGAGATGAGAGAGCTGGACATACTGAAAGACTAAAGTGCTGCTGCATCACTCTTGATCGAGGAGAGTGCATTGTAGGACTTCATGCACTGTAGGAAACCGCTTCCCAAAGTGAAAACAGACCAACATCTTCATAAAATAATGTTGAGCAAAAGTGTCAACTCAAGCCCCATTCTCTCCAGGAGTGTTGTGTCAGGTGTCGTGTTTTTGTTTTGTTTTTAAGCCATTTTTTTCTTTCATGGCAAATGTTTACTGTTCCAATGATGTGACTATGACTCGGCGATTTTATCAAACAAGCACGATACACAGTTACAAATGACCAAAAAATGGTGTATACAGTGAGACACTCACTGTAGTGTGTTTGTAGTCTTTGATGTGTAATGGCTTTTGCATGTTCATTATATTCTATTCATCTTGAAATGACATGACTCATCAGCTGAGCTACCTTGAGCAAGACAGCGTTGCATTTGGCCGATACACTTGCTTGGAAATCGAAACATTCAGTAGCTTTTCTCTCTGTTCTGATCTACTTCCCAAGGCTTTTGCTTTTTTTTTATGATTTCTTTAGGCTTTTCTCACTGCTTTTATGCTGTCATATATTACATAGGGTGATGAAGCTGTGGATCTTCCTGGAGAGCAAGTGAGTGAGGAGCAGTTTACAGATGAGCATGGCAACATCGTCACCAAAAAGGTCAGCTTTCCCATCCTACTGCCTCTTGCTTGCAGCAAAGTCACTTCAACATTCATTCAATTCAAATGAAATAATCATCCTGAACAGCTGTGACAAAATGATTAGTGCAGTTATAATCATTCTGTTCACTGTTACTCTATTCTGTTCATCAGTGATTGAGTGACAATTTCATTATGTCCAAATGTTGATGTGTCTTCTGAGTGGCTATAATTGCACATCTAATGCCTGGTCCACGCTAAAATATTTATAGACGCTTCAAATCTGAGCGATCCCAGTTACAGTGAGAGATTTTTGGCTCTGGAGCATGTATCACTCATCAAACCCTACAGTAAAAACTCCACGCACTTTCATATTACGCTCATGAGTTCTGATCCATGGTCCTGATTCGATCCAGCAGAATTTCTCAAGAACAAACATGGCTTCGGATCAAAGCAAGTACACAAGTGTTTTTTTCATGAGCAATATAAAGGTTGTGTTGTTGTTTTTTTTTTAGATCAGACAGTCTGCGTAACCCACATTACAGGATGCTGAGTCGTGCACTGAGCGAGTGGAATATTCACTATTTTAAATCAGGGTGGCCATGACTGGATTCTCAGCAGATTAGAACGGTTAAGATTGGATTTTCCACACCACACACCACATGATCATCTGGGAAGCTCTTTTAAGACCAGCCTAAAATCGTGACCTGTCATCTCAGTTATTCTGTAGTGTGGCACAGGCATTAGACAGCCTCGCAAAGTAGGGCTGGCACTGTGTAGAACATTGTCTTGCATTTGCCTCGTTCACGTTGCAACTGTTTGTCCGATCAAATATTGCAACAATCGAGAACGATGAAGAGAGCATATGCTGAGAGCACTATCGCAACGCAGCACTCGGGTTCATTTTCACTTCCACTTTTCATAGTGCAGGTGTAATGAGAAAGAGAGAGTGGTAAAGTAGAGAACGGGAGTACTCTTGAGGCATTGGAGAAACGATTCTTTTTAAATGATTTGAAAGTTAGCAAGAAAGGAACTGGCTAAAGTCCTCACATCCTCTTGATCACCACAAAACTCATTCCTATTTCCATTCCCTTATTTTCTTCAGTGAAAGCTTGCACCCAACACGTCTTCTCTCACACTTTTTTGTTCTTTTTTTAAAACTTTTGTTATGTTTGTTTTTCATTGTTTAATATTCATCTCATCTATTTTTCTTGTTTGCTCCCTTTTTTCCACTTTGACGCCATGGCTCTCGTCGGGTGGTGTAGGTCGTGAGGAAGGTGGTTCGGAGAGGAAAAGGTGAGGGTGAGGGTCAGGAGTACATTATAGATGGGCAGCAGGAAGCTGATGAGTTGGATGCTGACGCAGAGCAGTTCATGGGCTACGCCGTCCTTGGCCGGGAAAGCAAGGTGGGCTCCTGAGCAGGCCTGGATCTAGGCTTCCTATTATGGACTAAGCTTTACTGCCCTGTGTAGTACAGCGGGTGCTGTAGATTAGCTGGGCATGGTGAAAATTAGCGCACCAAATTTAGTCTTTATTTGATTTGAAAGGGAGCTTAACATTTTACGCTTTCAATGTTTAGGTCAGTTTATAAGTAAAGAATGTCCAAGTAAATACTAAATGCCCAAGTAAATGTAAGTCAGTGCTGTGTTGTTGTTTGTTTGTTTGTTTGTTTGTTTGTTTGTTTTTAATTACAGTGGCGAGCTATCTGAGGCGCTGTGTTATAAAACATACACATAGAAAACCCCTCATTATTACTTTTATTAAGACAGATATACACTCGCTGTCCACTTTATAAGGAACATCTGCACATGCACATGCAGTTTGCCAATCAGCCAATCATGTGGCAGCATGCAGTTACAAGAGCTGCAGTTTATGTTCAATGAAACTGTGATCTCTGTCACTTCTCTTACAAAATAATACAGGAGTGTATATATATTTTATATAGTAAATAAAAAAAACAATACAGGAACCCTGAAGGAATATTATGCAGATATCCTACAGGAGTTTCAGCTCATTGTCCTGTAGAAACACCTGCAGGAATTCTGTGAAGAAAAAAAAATTATATGCAGGAATTACATCCTCCGGGAATTACGTCCTGCGAGTCTATTTAAAACACGCACTTTGTGCAGGATAGATCTAAAATTCTGCAGGACATGGCGAGTGTTTGTATCCTGCAGGATATTAGCAAACATCGTGCAGAGAAATGAAACTCCTGCAATACTCCTGTTGGACTGCAGGCAGAAACATCTTGTTGATGAGATAGGTCAGATTAGAATGGCCAGACTGGTTTGAGTTCACAGGAAGGCTGTGGAATTCTTTACGTCTGTGGTGAGCAGAAAAGCATCTCAGAATGCACAACATGTAAAACCTTGATGTGGACAGGCTACAACAACAGAAGACCACATCAGGCTCCACTCCCGTTGGCCAAGAACCAGGATCTGAGGCTACTGTGGGTACAAACTCACCGAAGACTGAAGCAAAAAATGTTCTTCCAATATCCAGTTCTTCAGTTATGGTGACCCCATGCCCACTGTTCCTTCAAGTTCCTGAAGCTCTTGACCTGTATCTGCATGATGTGATGCATTGTGCTGCTGCCACATGATTGGCTGATCATTTAGTTGTGTGAATGTGCAGGTGTTCCTATTAAAGTGTACAGTGAGTGTATTTGTAATAAAAGGCTGATCTGACATGAAAGAAATACATTGCCTGTTATGTTACACTGTGTGGGTTTTGTGTTCCTTGGTTTTACAGTAGAACTATCAAATTAAAGCTAATTTGAAGGAAACATCATGTCTTTCCTGATAATTTATTAACAAAGCACGTGATAATCAACACGTTCCATTGAGGGTCCTTATGATTATGTTACAAACATTAGGTTTGTGGCTTAACACTGAAAGGACTACGGCCAGGTGGAGTTATTTAACGGTCTTGAAGTCATTAATATCCCTCATTAACAGACAATATTTAAACTCTAGCAACTAGATTGTATCTAGATTGTATGAAGGCTTCTCTCAATTCTGAGGCCTTTAACAAAAGCATTAAAATAGTTTTGTTAATATGACGGTTTCAGTTTCCCCAAACGTCCCAAACGCATCACGGTTATGTCTTCCCCAGCATGCAACGTGCCATTTATTATTTTTTTTCATCACCTCATTTTCGTTCTGTCCCAAAAGGAGGAACCAATCACAGTGAAGGTTCTTAACAAGAACATTTTCCAGTGGCACAATATCAGTTATCTAGTCAGAACGTGGATTCACGTACATTACGAGTAAATCTACAGGCAAGACTGTTACTTAATAATAATAATAATAATAATAATAAAGAAATCTGCCTCCAAAAAAGACAGTGAATCTGAGGTAATGACAAGCAGTGACCTGTTTTTGAAGTCTGTACATCATACATCATACCTGCTGTTTATCAATGGCGTTTGATTCTTGCTTCCTGGGAAATTATAACGGTTTTAGCTGGTTAATCTGTTCTGGTTCCTCTTTGTGGGTTTTATTTTCACTGTTTTCATGTATGCTTCATTAAAACTCTTCTTTCTGTAAACTATAAATGTGTTTGTCCTTCTGCGTACAGCACCTGTACACATTTCTGATGCTTCTCCTTTCTGTCTCTCCTATTCCCATGTCTCTCTCCCCCACACTGTCCATCTCACTATGGACCGCACCATCTCTACATCTCTCACATATCCCTCCTTTCACCTTAACTGACCTTAACTCTTTTGGCTTCACCGCTGTTTCCCTCACTCCTCTCCCTCTTTCTCTTTCCAATTCTCCATCAACTCTCCATTCTGCTATTTATGCCACTTTTCCTTGACCCTCGCACTTTCTGGACTGTCCCATCTGCTGCTGTTGCTGTGCTGTACTCCGCTGCTCGTCACCCCACCTTCTCCTCTTCCTCGCACTTGATAGCCGGATGTTGTGGATGTGAAGAAGGGAGGGTCTCAGATAGTGAAATGTGCCACTTTGCGGAGAGTAAAGCAGTGAGCGGCGCTCGTTCGGCCGTCCAGGTACAGGCTTACGGCATGCCACCGGCTCACTTAATCCTGCTAACCATGGGGATTAATTGGCATTTGAGTTCAACAGTCTATGATGAATGTGTTTTATACATTTGCATTATTAAAGTGGCTGAGAAACGACCTAAGCCTACATGACTTTGCAAATATCAGAATTGCTGACCCTTTCACACTATGATTTTAAATGCTTGTGTTGTCTGGACTTTTGGTGGATCGAGGTGAGTGCACGCTACACGATCGCTCGCAGAGGAGGCACACATATTACACAATCTTTCAGAAACTTTTTTGGTTTGTTTGTTCGTTTTGTGGATCGTCATTTCCACCAGCTGTCTCCGGACAGCTTGCATCATCAGGACTCAAACTCGCAGTCTCCCAACAGTAAGGTGAACGCGTTTCTGTTGTGCAGCTTGGGATCCAAAAATCCTGTTCAAATCTCGTTCAAATCAACCCAAAAGCTTCGATCATGTGATACTGTCACTATTTTGCATGAAAACAAAAGATTTAAAAAAAAAAAAAAAAAGAGAGAAACGTGAAAGAAATAGCGGTTGTGGGCAGGGAAGAGTGTCGGTTCTGCAGAGAGAACCAGGTGTATAGAGCAGACAACATAGATCATTTGTTTGTTTGTTTTTATTTTTGCCGTTCCTAACAGCACACTTGCCGTTCCGACCCACAACCGTGTGGGTAGGATAGTTGCCGAGCTCCAAAGAAGTAGTCCGTGACTGGAGCTGAAATCGTGTAGTGTGCACCTGACCACAAAGCTAAAGGCATAACACTTGAGCTTATGTGACTTTTAGTGAAAACTACAGAAACTAATGCTAATACTAAACTAATAGGGTTTTTTTTTTGTTTTTTTGTATTTCTTGAACAAGTCTTCATCTTTGGAATATAAAGGAATATAGGAAGGAATGGTCAGTGGTAGCTCAGTGGTTAAGATATTGGGTTACTGTTCAGAAGATCAACCCTCAGAACCACTAAGCTGCTACTGTTGGGCCCTTGAGTAAGGCCCTTAACCCTCAACTGCTCAGATGTATAAATGAGATAAATGTAAGTCGCTCTGGGCTTCTGCCAAATGCCGTAAAATGTGAACGTAAATATAACAGAGGAAATGTAAAAAGAGGAAAAGTTCAAATGCTTAATAAGAAGAAGAATAAGTGTTTTAGTAGCATTGTGGCTGCATGATTTAAAGGAGATAAGAGTGCACTATTGTCCACTGTTAATACACGGGTCTTTAAAGGTTTTAACCTGATTAACTACAAGAATAAAGAACACTTTTACTTTTAAAATGAGCCAGAAATACAGCGTTAGCAAGCAAGCACCTATATTCTTATCATCGGGACGATGCTGGGAGAATTATTGCAAAACGCACAACCGATGATACACAAATTATCCATCCATCCATCCATCTTCTACCGCTTATCCTTTTCAGGGTCACGGGGAACCTGGAGCCTATCCCAGGGAGCATCGGGCACAAGGCGGGGTACACCCTGGACAGGGTGCCAGTCCATCGCAGTGCACAATCACATACACACTCACACACCCATTCATACACTATGGATACTTTGGACATGCCAATTAACCTACCATGCACGTCTTTGGACTGGGGGAGGAAACCGGCGTACCCGGAGGAAACCCCCGCAGCACGGGGAGAACATGCAAACTCCGCACACACAGAGCCGCGGGAATCAAACCCCCGACCCTGGCGGTGTGAGGCAAACGTGCTAACCACTAAGCCACCGTGCGCCCGATACACAAACTAATTTTTGTTTAATCTGTACTTTCATTTTCCGTGTTCTTGTGTTCGGTGAATTTTAAACGACGGCAAACACCACACCTCCTCAAATACAATCCGAAAGTCCGAGAGCGCTAGTGAAAATGCTTTGAATTTGCATTCTTTTCTCATTTAATACAACAATTTTCATTACAAATTCTATTAGTGGCAACAACTGGAGTGTAACAAAAAGTAGAATCTTTGAAATATTAACATGAATTTCTGAGATTCTTAGTATTTGCCACGTCCCCATTTTGCTTTAATGACAAGTGTGCACTCGAGCCGGCACGGACCCCAGAAGTTTGTGTAAAACCTTACAGTGCATTTGAGATCAAATCCATCGGAGTGTTGTCTGAACACGCGCTTCAATAGAGAGATTAGGAAAATATGAGGAAAATCTGAGTTTTTGTTTAAATTAATTAACGTGGTCAGTATCATAAGCCTACATTTGCCTACATTTCAATAGGGACCTAGCAATTGTGCAGAATCCTGAATTTCAAATATTAAATGTTCAAGATATTGAACGTTTACTTTCTTTGTTTTACAAATTTTAAGTGAAAAAAAAATCCAGATTTCAATGTGGTCTCATACTTTTGGACCCCATTGTGTGTGTGTGTGTGTGTGTGTGTGTGTGTGTGTGTGTGTGAATCATGAGGAATAATGCTTAAGTTTATGCCTTTATCTGAAATTCTTTCTCTCTTCCTTCTAGGACTTGTCTGCCGCACCCAAACCTTCTCTCATAGACACATGATGAGCAACAAGAACTGCAAGAAAGTTGGAAAAACCAGGCAACGGACATCAGTGCCAATAAATGGCTTTTAGGCTTCTTTTTAAAGCAAACGTACAATGAGAACTAGGCTAAAAGCATGATTTCATATAAAAAAAATAAAAAAAATATTGAAACCTAGGAGAACAAAAAAAAAAAAAAAAAAGCATCCAAAAAGTGCTTCCTGTAATCCCTGTATCAGCATGCGAGAGTGCTGTCGCATGGCCTGCCTTTACATACACCACAGAAAGCAAAGGATTATGGGGCTCCTGGTGATACAAGGGGCGTGAAATGAGGGAAGCGTTTGTGGATATGGAACAGTATAACCGAACCCAGAGCTCAGCTCTGAACGCTGTATTTCAGATAAGTTGTGGTTAATAACATATATGCAAAAGCCGACACACATGTGTAGTCAAATGACGCAACGGTTCCCCCTAGAACTCTCACAGATTTTTGAGTCTTCCAATATATTACGTGTTATAGTTTAATCTACTTTCAATCATGATCTCACGACACACCAGTTTTTCTTCCAGCACTGGTTTTGTGCATACTGCTGTATACGCACTGAAATATTACACGTGTGTGTGTGTGTGTGTGTGTGTGCGTGTGTGTGTGTTATGTCTGTATGTGCGGTTTATGTTACAGCCCAAAACTGGAAGAGAAAAAAAACAACAACTAAATGTATGCAAAGATACTGCTGCTGATATACTTCTTTGCCCGTGCTTTTATTTAGTTTGATATAACAGACAGGATTAATAATCCTGTGTATAATCCTGTGTATAATCCGGTGTCTAAACATCAGTGTTATATCTGGATGGGTATGTTGTTTTTTACCTGTAATGCAGGCATGATTTCATTTCTTTCTTTTTCTTTCTTTCTTTTTTCGTCCACCATTGCTGTCTCGCCACTCATGGAGAAACATTAGGGCTTTTGGCCTTCAATAGATATTTATTTTTGGACACTGTATTGCTTCTTGTAACTGTCATCATAAATTGTGGTGGTTTTTTTTGTTTGTTTTTTTCAAGGAAATTTATGACTTAAGACTTACTGAGGCACTATTAACTGCTCATGGCATAGTGAATGTGACAGAATGCCAGCCATTACCATTGAGCGTACACACACACACACACACACACACACACACACACACTTTTGACTTTTACACTTGTAAAAAAAAAAAAAAAAGTGCAAATGTAGCAACCAAGTCTTCCATTTCAAATGATATCAGTAGCTCAGGTTTAGTTTTTGCTGTAAAAGATGCTGTGGCCTGTTATGAGGGATGGCGATATGAACGGAAACCTGAAAAACTAGACACCAGGCTGGGGTTAGTTTCTGCTTATTCTCCTTATTCATCGTTCATACTTCATTATTTAATGTGGCAACATTTTTATTTTTAGACTTGAATCTCTTTAAAGATTCTATCACCTCGAATCTGAAGCGTGGAAATATTCCATATCAACACCAGGACATAAGAAGTACAGTGTTGGTCTGAAGAGAGAGAGAGAGAGAGAGAGAGAGAGAGACATTGACATTACATGTAATCATGCATAGTCTAGTCTGGAAACAAGATCCCACATAAACACCGCAATAAGCAGCTCTACGAAAGCAATAGATATCCGTTCGCAGGTGTATGTTTTTAGATGCACCTTTTTAGATTCAACTGAAATTAGAGAAAGACAAATAACATTAAGGTAAAGATCCATTTACTTTACTCACACTTGGAAAGCAATAGACGCATGACAAAGCGCATTGTCACATACGGGCATTTCTCTTCTGTCATTTTTTTCTAGCTTTTTCTTTCCTTAGCTTTTGCCACATAGTTTGACCAGCCGTTACGAAGGACGATGAGTTTAGAGGCTGACGTGTGAATTTGCTACAGAATACCGGCGGGTTTTTGTGTAATCGTCTTTAGAGCTCAACAAAGACACTTTGAAACACTGTGATTAGACTGTAGCACTGTCCGAGCAACTTCCCCAAGTACACGCTAACACACGTTACTGTTCACTAACTGTGCCCAGTTAGTACTGGAAACGTGTAGGACCGTAGGTTTTAAGCGTAGAATATTATCATGAGGTTATTTTTTTTATTATTATTAATTTCTAACTTCCTCCACAATGACGTAGTTCTAACTGTCTAAACTTTTAAGGTGTCGTTATGAATGTGTAGCTATAGGGTTCCATCTGTTTCCATATGCCATCGTGTTAATGTTTACTCTGCCCTTCCTAAAAAAAAACAAAACAAAATGTAGCTAAACACTTGCCTTGCTGTTGTAAAATTCACTGAAAATGTTCATCGATTTCAAAAAACAATGCCAGGATCTTCTGATGTAAACAAAACACTGTTTTAACCATTTCCAAGCCCCAAAGACACAAAATCAGATTCAATCCAATGGTCACACGCAATCCTCAAAGTTTCTCAGCTACCTGTATTGATGTTTTTGTGTTAATTCCAGGCATTAATCATGAGTGAGCTGAATCAGAGACAATGGACATGTGAAGGAATCTAATGAACTGAAACATATGGAGTCAGTGAATTATGCTAAAGAACACTCTTTGTAAAATGGACCAAGCTCATGACATGAAATAAGACAAGATCTTCATTACAGTTCAAACGATAGTGTGTAAATAGTGTAGGGAGCTGATAGAAAGAAATGTGGTATAAACATATCATGGTGTAAATCTGAAATTAGTCAGTCGTCTGAATATTATGCAAACCATCCAGTATTGTGTGGTAATGTAGCATCACCCAGAAACAGAAATGATGTCAGAATACACCGACTGTCGCTTGTTTTTAGCACCATACCTTAAATCACAGAGCGTACAATAGTATTAATATATTTCCTTTAGTTAAATGACTGCAAGCTTGTTTGTGTGATTGTCTAACAGTTCGATTCACAGCATTTTAGGGAGTAGTGCGTGATCCCAAAAGAGTTTTGGGAACAGAAACGCGTTACAGAAAACAAACATGATATCCAGATGCAGTACAGTAAACCAAAATACACCAAAGTTTCCTGTTAAATATCTTAAAAAATGCACAAAATGTACACTTTCTATGATACTTACCACTAACAGCTATGCCAAAAATAATAATAATAATAATAATAATACGGTTGAATAATATTCATACAGATACAAGTTTATCAGCGCCGTTTATTTGATTTATTTTACATTAGGAAAGACAGTACCAAACAGATAATACAAAAAAAAAATGGTCTTGCAGATATGTTGGAATGATTCATTAAAACAGTCGTGAAATCCATATATGAACTTATAACGAGCATTATTTCATACAATTTTAATACGTAATCACTTGAACTAGATCCGAACGCTGTACATTTACGACGTCCACGTATTTTCCAACGCATTTCATTGACGTCATTTGCAAGTGGTTCGTTCCGAAATGTAAGAGAAACGGTGCTCAGAATTCTTGTTGAATCATCGTTACGATCACATACAGCAAGGCATGTTCACGCTGTTTACTTTTCGAAATGTTTCGTTTTGTTTTTCATTTTAAAAGATGAATTGATGTCTCAGATGAAAAGGCCATGAACCAGCAACGTGCAAATATATGAGCCACTTTTGAGATTACTTGCATTGTCGTTTTGTAATGTGGTAACATGGTATTTATTCTCATCGCATCAGCCCGTTGGCCTCCGGATTGGATGAGATGCAGTTTGAATGGCAATTCGGTACACAGCAAAATCCCCAGTGTTGATCTAACACCCAGAGTGTTGAATTTACACCCTGCAGTGTATATATAAATCCACTGGACACAAATGAACACTCCGGGTGTTAATTCAACACTAGGGATTTTACTGTGTAGTACTGCTCAATTCTCTAGATTAGAAACTAAAGAATTATACATCACCAGAAGCAACATTAAAAGCTTGCTTTTGTTTTCTTGATGGATTCCAGGAGGTTGTCAGAACGGTGACCTGGGGTTTGAAACAAGTGGCAGTGTAGGATTTGAAATATTTACTCCTTGGGTTCATACAAGACTTCTCCTCAAGTTCATTTCTCTGTAATTAAAAAAAGAATCGAAAGAAGAAGAAAAAAAACAGAGCTGCATGTGGAAAAGTAGGACTTTTAGGAAAGTCCACTCCCGTGTAAGAGAGGTGGATTCCAAACAAACTACACAGTTGGTCGATGTCACCGCAGTAATAAAATCCAACTAAATACAAAAAATGTCAACTTTCGCAGAAAAACTAGAAACACTTATAATCTTAACTTCTAGAGAACGGATTAAAATTAGTCACTCAATAGCATATTAACCTTGAAAGGAATGCGAACTGCACACGTGCACAGAAAATGTTTTTGATATATACAAAGAAATATATATATATATAATATATATATATATATATATATAATATATCCATATATATATTTAATTAGAATGCTTTGCAATTGCTAATGGGGATTTATAACCTACTATTGGGGATTACAGTTCTATTATGGATGCACTTATAGCAACTGAGACTTCAGATGTATGCCTGCAACCGGGGAAATAAAGAGGCCTTGTGGGTCTTTTGATTTATTTTATCTTATTTTTATTGCTGTTGAAATGGAAAAACAATAAATATGGTACCTATACACAGGTCTATGGTACAGAACCGATCTGACCTGAGATATATGTATAGACGACACACCCTGTACACCAGCTGAAAAAATGAATATTTACAGGATTAATAAAGAAATGATTACTCACAAATGGCTTTGTATTGTCAATTTTGTCTCGTCTCAGTATGATGCCTTGTTGTTTAACAGGCCATTCATTCATTCATTCATTCATTCATTTCCCTTCTGTTTTTCCTGGTGGGGGTCATGGTGGCAACAGGCCAAGAAACTCAGTCCAGACTTCTCTATCTCTTATATATGGGGTGAACGGTGACTTAGTGGTTAGCACGTTTACCTCACACTTCCAGGGTTGAGGGTTCAATTCCCATCTCTGTCTTGTGTATGTTCTCCCTGTGCTTCGGGGTTTCCTCTGGGTATTCCGGTTTGCTCCCCCAGTCCAAAGACATGCACTGTAGGTTAATTGGCATCTCCAAATTGTCTCTAGTGTATGAATGGCTGTGTGAATGTGCCCTGTGATGGGTTGGCACCCCATCCAGGTTGTCGCTTACCTTAGGCTCCAGGCTCCCCGTGACCCTGTGTAGGATAACTGGTACAGAATATATATTTATATATATATATATATATATATATATATATATATATATATATATATATATATATATATATATATATATATATAAACTCAGCAAAAAAGGGTGTACCTTTTTAAGGGAGACTGTATTTTTAAAGCAATCTTGTACAATCCAAATAAGCTTTACAGATCTTTATCGGAAAGGGTTTAATCAATGTTTTTCACGCATGTTCAATGAACCATAGTCAATTATTGCACATGCACCTGTGGTGCTACAATCCTTAAGACATGAACAGTTTACAGGCGGTAGGTGATTAAGGTCACAATTACAATAAGTTAGGACACTAAAGAGACCTTTCTACTGACTCTGAAAAACACCAGAAGAAAGATGTCTAGGGTTCCTGCTCACCTGCGTGAACATGCCATATTCCTGCTGCAGGGAGACATGAGGACTGCAGATGTGTCCAGAGCAATAAACTACAATGTCTGTAATGTAAGACGACTAAGACAATGCCACAGGGAGACAGGAAAGACATCTGATCGTCCTCGCAGTGGAAAATTACATGTAACCGTGTGTCCCCTCAGATGTGATCGAGAACTTGCAAAGAGTGGAAGAGTGGAGGAACATCTCACAGCAAGAACTGACCATTCTGGTGCAGTCCATGAGGATGAGATGCTCTGTAGTACTTAAAGCAGCTGGAGTCCACCAGATACTGACTGTTACTTTTAATATTGACCCCCCCCGCTTTGTTCAGGGACTCATTATTCCATTTCTGTTCATCAAATGTCTGTGAAACTTGTTCAGTTTATGTCTCAATTATTGAATGTTTTTATATTAATACTAATATTTACACCTTAAGAAATTCACTGGAAATTAAAGCAGTTGAATGTGCGTCAAAAGGTTGTAGCTACAAGAGAATAGCAGAAGCATTGAAAAATGCCCATTTCCTCCATCAGGGCAATAATTAAGATGTTCCAGTCAACTGGAAATGTTATGAATCGACCTGGAATTGGACGTGTGTCTATATCGTCTCAACACACTGTGAAGAGGACGGCTCGAGCGGCCAAAAAACTCCAAGGATCACAGCTGGAGAATTGCAGAAGTTAGTTGCGTCTTGGGGTCAGAAAGTCTCCAAAACTACAATACGAAGACACCTACATCACCACAAGTTGTCTGGAAGGGTTTCTTCAGTTTGCCAGACACTACTGGAACTTCAAATGGGATCGGGTTCTATGGTCAGATGAAACCAAAATTTTTTGGTAATAAACACCAGAGGTGGTTTTGGAGCACACAGAGAGGTAGCCATATGGAAAAGTACCTCATGCCCACGGTTAAATATGGTGGTGGCTCTTTAATGTTTTGGGGCTGTTTTTCTGCCAGAGGATCTGGACATTTTGTTAGGATACATGGCATCATGGACTCGATCAAATATCAACAGATATTAAATGAAAACCTGACTGCCTCTGCCAGAAAGCTTAAAACGGGCCGCAACCTTCAGGGTGAACTGAAGAGGAGAGTCCACCAGCCTTTGAAGGATCTGGAGAGATTCTGTACGGAGGAACGGTCTCAGATCCCTCACCATGTATTCTCCAACCTCATCAGTCATTATAGGAGAAGACTCAGAACTGTTATCTTGGCAAAGGGAGGTAGCACAAAGTATTGACAATAATTGTTGCACACCTTTATTTAACAAATATTTATTATAAACCTGTGTTTTGTTTGCCATTGTTTGATATCCATATGAGCAGAGTATTTTTCTGAATTTTTTAAACAAAAGATACATTTTTCACAGCCTTCATATTTACCAAGGGTAAATAGTATCTAATACCATACCATCTCTCTGTTCCAAAAGAAACCCAAAGCACAAACTCAGATAACATGGTCAGTCATTAGGAGCTGAAGCCTTTTGGGATACCAGTCCATCACTTGGCCCCATGCACACACATGCACATACTGGCATGTTTTTGTGGTGTGAAGAAAACCACAAACCAGGAGGAAACCCACACAGACACGGCAAGAACTTGCACACATAGGACCCTGGAGGTGGTCACTTAGTAAATATTTGGAGGCAAGGTATTAAGTAAACACAATTTCATTCTCACAACATAATTCTGGGTAACAAGATGATTAGTTCGTGGCCTCAAGATGTTATTTTGCAGGCGCATATTATTAAAAAATAATCACAATGTCACAATATACAGATGCTCTGTAGTGCTGTAAAGGAATAAGTACTTTTGAATATGAAGGATACAAATAAAACCAAAAGCATTTGGAGTTCTTTATTGTTTACTTACAATGAATTCCATTCAAGTCCAAAAAACAGGGTTTCGTTTTCATTTAGAGATGCCAATATTTCCAGATACGGTGATGTGAAAAACTCCCTGAGATGACATGAGGAAGAAACTTTGAAAGAAACTTTGAGAGGAACCCATCATTTCAATAGGAAACCCATCCTCTTCTGGGTGGCACCAGATAGTACGGTTATGATTCATTACTCTCCCACAACTGTACACTGTAGAATCAATCACGGCTAAGTGTGTTGAAAGGAACTTCGATACGAGCATCAGGGTCATTTCTGAAGTCCAAAAGGAATGACGTCAGATACCAGTTTTCACAACTTCAACAAGTTAAACTGGTCTATTGTGAGACTGCCCACCAGTCTCACACATGGTCAGTTACTGCACAAAGTAGCTCCTGTTTGTCACTTTCTGTAACAACCTTCCCTCAGACCACCCAGCTGAAATAATAACCACTTTCTACGATGTGATGATTCACACACCTCCAGATACCACCCATTCTTCAAATGCTGCTAACACCCATCCCCCAATCCCACCCCCAAATTAGCAAACGTCCCCACCTCTATTGTCTCGAGTCTCTGAGTCATTTCGTCAGGATTTGCACTTGGCTCGGCAATCCTAAACACTGAAGCTGTGCAAATGGGACTACTTTTTTTTTTTCTTTTTTAAAGGCGTATAACTTTCACAAAGCTTTCTGACTGGACACTGCCAACAACAAGACAAATACAAACAAATGTTGTGCCGTAGAAATTGAAAGTACTGAGTTGAGAGTTTTTGTGTGCTGTAAGAAAGCCGCCATGAAGTCCGTATAATTTACAAGAGTTTCTTATTTCTTTGTCACATTTAATTGCCACATCAGTTTGTGGGAGTTGTTCACAAGGCTTTCAGTTCCTGTTTCTCTACTGAACTGGAGCTCAGTTCCAGGTTCCAGGTTCCTAATTTCTTTCAGAGTACAAGGTCGACTGGAGTTTAACTGGAGGGCTACAACTGACTGAGTCAGAAGGGCCAAATGACATGTGTTAATCAGGCATTCTTACAGTTTTATAGCCGTTATCTAGTATAAGCAGGTTCCGGTAATTCAACATTCAACATTGAGAAATGTTAACCTGAGATGAGGGCAACACAGGCTAATTTGCAGTGATTCTCATTATATTTGAGTAAAATGTAGGAAATTTTACATAAATAAGTATTTGTACATAAGGAGACTGTTTGCGCTCAGGTTACTGCCTGTGTAGACGATTTCTGCCGCCTTGCACCCAGCGTTAACAAGAAAGACCGGATCCACCTTGACCCTGACCAAAACAGGGTTTCATATTTCCAGATACGGTGACGGCGGCAAAGAAAAACTCCCTGAGATGACATGGGGAAGAAAGTTTGAGGGGAACCATGCTCAATAGGAAACCCATCCTCTTCACTTACTTCGCAACCTAAAGCACTTACTGAAGATGAATGAAAGGACAACGTTGCTGTGAATGAAGTGTTTAATAGAGATTCTAAAATTCTTCAAACCTGTTAGATGTATATTAAAGAGAGATACCTGAGACGTAAGATAAATCATTTGTGTATTTGGGATGTTGATTGATCTGCATGCTCTCATAACCGAATGCTGTCTGAGACAGAGGTTTTTGGGCCAGACTTGTCTGATGGATGTCTGATAAAGCGGCTGTAACTGCTGTGAGGGAGGGGCTGTGGACTCCGGTGCTTTGTGTATCTGCTCCAGTTTGGGACTTGCTGTGGGCAGGTTTTTCCACCTTGTCAGTGTAGGAAGCTCTCCTCTCTGCAATGTGATTTCTAAAGGCCACTCACAGGTCAGTGCCAATAAAGCCATTTCCTTCATTTATATCAGTAATATAAGTGGCAGCTCATCCATAGGGTTAAGTGGGGAAAAGTCCCACTATTTGTATCAGTCATTCAACAAATAAAAAGTCCTTATTCATAGTTCCATATATTTTAAATCCAGGTTGAAATACTAATTAACTCTTTAGAGTGACAATTATTCAAAGAATTTTGTTTTTCAATTGGCTATTTGACAGATATGAGGCAGATGTTCTGCTGATTTGCTCACCTTTCTAGATGTGTTGTTTGTTGTGCAATTATAGGGCAGCATGCGTAGCTTTTTTAGAGATATCAATGCACCTGTGGCCAAAAATGGGAACAACAAGCACTCGTAGAATTCTTGCCCAATGCTCTGTGGAGAAGCTGCAGACAGGACAGTTAATTGCAGGGTTGCTAGCTTGGGCTAGTTTAACAACACCCGGCCAAGATCTTGATATACAGAGGGTTCTATTAATTATACAAATAATATTCATTTAATTTCCCAAAATGACAACGTGTCAGACAGTGTAAGATATCTTGCGACATTGGGAGAGGGAAAGGGGGATTGTGAAATGCATAATGTTCTGAGAAAAAGATCCCTTTCTGATTACCAATCGTTTGGGCGAGTTTCAGGTCTTTTGTGTGGGTTGTGAAATGTAGTGGCGCTGGAAACTTTGCTGAAACCTAGCAACCCCAGTGCTAATGATATTATCTTGAACACAGTTCACAAAGGTACGATTAAACCACTCAGAACAAGCTGCTGGACTGAATGCTGGATAACCTGTATGTTTTTACTGGGTTACGCTAAACATTGACGAGATAGCATGGGTCGATTGTGATAGCCTCTCGGTTTAATTTCGTATGAGGCTGTCGTGCCAAATGTGCGGTCATGACCCGCTGCTGAGTGACTCACACACGTACTAGAATGTGCCAGAGCATGAAAAGAAAATAATGTCAAATGCAAATAACCACTTAGTTAGAGCTACACGGCCGAAGATAAAGTCATGTGACTCTGGTTTAGTTGATACAAATTTATAAATGTTTTGGTTCATATTACGTTTCAGTATCTCAGTGTTTTGTGTATCTTGAGAACTGATCGGAAGGTCGGGGGTTCAAGCCCCAGAACTGCCAAGCTGCCACTGTTGGGCCCTTGAGCAAGGCCCTTAACCCTCTCTGCTCCAGGGGCGCTGTATCATGGCTGACCCTGCACTCTCACCCCAACTTCCTGGTATGCTGGGGTATGTGAAGAAAAGAATTTCACTCTGCTGTAATGTATATGTGATAAATAAAGACTCATTATCATTATCTGCATGTGTTTATTGATTTTTGGATTGACAGCTCTCTCTTTTTTCATTGAAATAACTTTTCATTTATTCACAACACAAATATGTAATCTTGCATTGTACAGACAGTATATATAATAGATTTTGCTAACAAAAATATAAAAAGATTAGAACTATTTACAAAGCAAATATGTTAATTAAAAATATATAGACATTTTTTCAGCATAAGAATGACTCGTATATACATTTTGTACACAGAAATGATTCCACTTTTCCTAAACTACATACGAACATATTAAAAACCTTCTATTTAAATATTAAATATTTAAATTCCCTCAGTAGACTAGTGGCTTTTGTCATCGGATCCACTGAATCACCGGGTTGCTCGTCACAAGTGTGCAAGAGTAAGTGAAAAAGTGTCTTCAGAACATCAGACTCAGGAGGTTTCACTGGCAGCCGCACTCTTCTACGATCATGTCCTCGTGGTGACGCAGAACTACGTCATCGCCCTCGTAATACAGCATGGAGAGTGAGCTGAGGCGCGTGGGCGCGCACAACGCACAGGTGACGCGCTCTGGATGGTAAAGCTTCAACAGACTCTGTTATGCAAAAAAAAGAAAACAAAAGTCACATTTGAACATTCAGTGACCCATTCCAAAAAATATGTATAAACCTAAGAACAATTTCGTACTAATGAAGTCGCCATGTCTCCCTTTGTGGTGCACTTAACACATGCTGACTCGTGCCAATTCTCGTGCAAATGCACACTATAAACAGCCGACTCTCTGTCTTACCTGCATGTAGGCGTGATTTGTAGACTTGAAAGATTCGTCCAGTGGCACTGGACAGTCTCCTTCACATCTATACGCATTATAGCGCTTTGGATGCACAATCCACTCATTCCATCCAATCTGGTCAAAATCCACCCACATGTCCACTCTCCTGCACAGAGGTCTTTGCCTGGACTCTGTGACTGGCCCAGTAACGTTTTCACTCGCCACCTCCCGAACATGTCCCGGCTCCATTCGGTTCCTCTTGTGTCGCCTTGCGTTACCAGGACGGTCCAGGGCCACGTATTTGGAGTGCTGTACCGTTTGCATTAAAGTAGGGCTGCTCTGGTGACCCTGCGTCGACGCGCTCTTCAAGAACACCACAATCATCACTCGGTCTGTGGTGAGGTGTTGGATTGTGCGGCGTGAAGATGATTCAGTGTCATCCTTACCGCTGCCCTCTTCCACTTCACTCGGCATGTCATTTTCGGGCACGAACTCGTTTGCAGGCCACTGTCCCTCGCCTTCTTGACGCAGCCAGTATGTGAGGAGATCAGTTACGTTGAAGGCTTTCCAGGACGAGGAGGACGACGAGGAGGGGGTGCGTCCAGGAGTAACCTTGATGCTGCCGAGGAAGATGCGCTCTTCCGGTGCACTGTTATGCATGTGATAGAGCTCCACCACGGACGCGGAAAAGGCAGGCACGCGGAAGCGGAGCTCGGAAAGCCGGATTTCTTGGCTGCCGGAAAGCGAAGACATGTCGAAAGTGACCTTCCACCTCTCACCGTCCTGATGACAATCTGGAGGGGGGGGGATCATGCAGAAAAGCAATCAAACCATTAGCTCAGAGAAACCAAGATGCAAGTGCAATAAACATAAATGCATGCAGCTGATGGCCTACAGCTTGAACAGGAGCAAAGCGAGCCAGCCAAATGTGACCAAAGGAAGGTGGAGGGCGAGACCTGGAGGGATGTGTATTGAACGTCTGATGGGCTAATACACACACCCCGTGCACATAAAACGGAGCAACTCTTTAAAGTCGAATAAGCACTGACACTAGTGAGTCGTTAAAAGGGGAGGATCAGACAGCAGCCGATAACATGTGAGTGAGGAGCCTAATGATACGCGCCAGAAGTTTCTGCTATGGGCTTTAGGCCGCGGGTTTAAAACAGCCTGAAAGGTGCACATCGGTATGACATTCTCTCAGTTCTGATCATTTAATCAAGCAAAATCTTGCTAATATAAACAGTGCAAAAAAAAAAAAAAGAAAAGAAAAACCGAGAGTTTTAATGCAACAACACTACAGGAATGAAATCAACGTTCCAGGTGTTTATACAGCTTAGGGAGAGTTTATCCAGCACTGAATTCCGACTCTGCATCCAGAGTGACGTCACATCATTTGCAATAAAATATCTTACTGAAAATCACTCAATCAATAAAGAGGTTCCTACCTTTGGCCACCAAACTCAGTACGGAGTCAGTCTGGTGCAAGGCATGGCTGCTCACACTGGCAGCGGTGTTCCTGTAGTCTCGATACAGCTGCATCATGTACACTGGGTATCTGTGAGGACGGTCCTCTCCAGCACTGTACCCGTGTGCACTGGGATGCTCCGCGCGATGCCTCGCGCTTTGCTGCTTGATCCCCAGGCAGTCCAGGCTCGCTAGAGCAAGCACCAAAGCGAGTGCACGTGCAAGTCCCATCGTTGAAATGCGTTTCTAGAGGTCGATATTTTTGCAGCGCGATCGTTTCGCTGTGGTCTGAGCAGGCGCGCGACGAGCTCTCTCTCCAGCACTGCGCGCTCCGATTTGTGCGGAGTCCAGGCCTTACGCGGAGCTTTTAAAGGGTCCAGGTGGCCTTTGATGACCCCTGTCATCCTGCAGCCTCTGAAGAATCCCTCTGATCCTCGAAGCAGATCTGAGGAGGAACAAGAGACGAGCTGTCAAGTTCACTGTCTCTCGAAACCGTGCCGGCTTTAATATGCGCGAGGCGCGAAGCTCCACGGATGCTGCTGGGTATATGCTGTGGACTTCCTTTGATACGCGGCCACCCAGAGACAAAGCAGAGCAATTCTGCATCAAATTATCCCCAAGTGTCATTCCAAAAAAAAAAAAAAAAAAAAAAAACAGTTCAAAGCCAGGGTGTAGATATTTAGATATTCTGGGAGCCCCCCACCCCCAAATTATTATTATTATTATTATTATTATTATTATTATTATTATTATTATTATTAAATCATCCATGATACATTTCTAACAATCTACATATGAAAGAAAGAAAACAGGTGTGAATTCAGGTCAACTGGGGCAGTTTAACAACCTGATGCATGAAAGTCAAAACTTGTTCCTAAACCCTTGAAACTGTCTGATGGAAATAATGTGATATTAATTCATGTGATATTTTCTATAACGGATGTGATCAGCATCAAACAGGAAGTTGACCCCAAAGCTCTTGAGGTACGAAAAATGACGTGCTTCGGTTATGTTTTTCTTTTTTTTCTTCTTCTTGTTCTTTATAAGGTTATAAAATTGTCATGATGAATATATTCTACAGTCGTGTACATATGCTTATAATTTAACAACTGATAGATGTTTTGGTCATTTGGGACAGTGTGGTTCGGGTCACTTGGGGCAGAAGAGATTCATTTCAATTCAACTGTATTTGTATAGCACTTTTAACAATGGACATTGTCTCAAAGCAGCTTCACAGAAACATAGAAACACAGGATACAGATTTTAAGTGTGTGAATTTATCCCTGTCGTGCAAACCGGTGGCGATGGTGGTGAGGAAAACCTCCCTAAGATGTTAAGAGGAAGAAACCTTGAGAGGAAGCAGACTCAGAAGGGAACCCGTCCTCATCTGGGTAACACCGGATAGTGTGAAAGTAAATGAAAGTTCATTATGGTTTTTATATGAAGTCTGTTTGTGCAAAACTGCATGCGGAGATCTAATGAACACATGAATGGATGCGTGAAACACCACACAGGATAAATGATGAAGTGGTGGATGTTATGTGCATTGAAATAGGACTTTGCTTAGACCTACTACCTTAGCATGTACAGATTTTTAGTTAGTGCACTGTGTTCATATAATTGTACAGATTGATGTATAGGGATTTTTTGTGCTTTGCTGCTACTGCAAATTAGAAAAGGTTACTGACCTTTTAGAGGTGGTTTTGGGGGTTCGGTTCCCACCAGGGCCATGTGTGTGTGGAGTTTGCATGTTCTCCCCGTGCTGTGGGGGTTTCCTCCGGGTACTCCGGTTTCCTCCCCCAGTCCAAAGACATGCATGGTAGGCTGATTGACATGTCTAAAGTGTCTGTAGTGTGTGAATGGGAGTGTGAGTGTGTATGTGATTGTGCCCTGCGATGGACTGGCACCCCGCCTTGTGCCCCATGCTCCCTGGGATAGGCTGCAGGTTCCCCACGACCCTGAAGGATAAGCCGTATAGAAAATGGATGGATGGCTATGATGGTATTTGTTATTACTGCTGTAAAGAAATGATCCTTAGGTGAAAAAATCTAATAATATAGTCGATTTTACTCAGTCTACTGTGTTCAGACAATAATCATTGCCATATATCTCCATCTGGGGATTAATAAAGTATTAACTTATCTTAATAGAATATATTGATGTTGGTCTACTTCTGTATTATTGTGATGGGATTTCAGTTGCCAGCTTTGTATATAATAATAATAATAATAATAATAATAATAATAATTTATTCTCTCATATTTTTGAACAGAGTGTATACCTGTGTGTATTTATTTCAGGAATTTTAACAGAAATTAGGTATGTTATAAAGTAATAAAGTATCAAATCAAATCAAATAGACTTACATTGATGAAGTTAATGTTGTCAATAATTGCTTAAAACATGGCCATGGTAAAACAGAGCTCCAGGGTATAAACAATATGACGTTTGTCTACAAGCAAACAGTGAGCAGATTTGATAGGCTACCTAAAATAAACAAAATAAATAAAAATACATAAAATTAAAAAAAAAGTTTATGCAGGCAATGTTAGCAGTACATTAAAATTTAAAAATGAACGAATGGAATGTTAATGTTCGTTACATAATATGATTAAAGAAAATTAAATAAATAAATAAGTAAATAGATAAATAAATAAAAGTCCCCTGTCACCAGAATTGAATGGTTTGATTGGTGGCGGTGGTGGTCGTGTTGGGGGGAAGGGGGGGGGGGTTATATAGCTGTAATAGCAGGGTAAAGAATAGCAGACTAAAATAAATTGGTTCAAATTGCGTTTGCAGTCCTTTCACTGCATGTATAACCTGGTCTTGGGTTTGTAGAGGACAGTTCCTATATAGTCTACAGTTCCCGTTTATTGATATTTATTTAATCCAGAGGGCTTGCTAGGCTGCATCTGATTGGCTAGAATGAAACCATGAGACATGAGAAGTTGTTTCCTCTTCCGGCCTGTTCCCTGTCAACTGATGAGGTGCGGCTCTTATTAAAACCCCGCAGTGCTCCACATCAGCGCTCAGACACGCTCTCATCCCCACAGCCGCGAGCTCCATGATGGCTGCGGCACCTGCGCTCTGCCTCTTCATCCTCGCCTGCGTCCTGACCACCGGTGAGAGCATTTCTACACGGACTTGTTATTGTTAGGATGACCACTAACGCGTGAAAACAGAACAACGGGCAATAATAATAATAATAATAATAATGATAATAATAATAATAATAATAATAATAAACAACTAGTTAAGGAAACGCACTGACAGCTATTAGTGTTCATTAAAATCAAATCATAGCAATTATTACACACACACACACACACACACACACACACACACACAAACAAACAAAAATCTTAAACTGATAACCTTCTGTTTTTGCTTTTCTCTTTACTCTCTTGTTATTTGATTCCTCACTGGACTCCTCCATTTTAAATATATATTTAAAATGATTGTTCTTATATACAGTCTTTAAAATGTTTACAATGTTAAAGGCAGGTTTTCCTCCTGAATATGATTTCAGTAAACATTTTACGTTAGTCATGCATAATCAGTGTTTTTTTTATGTCAAAACCAGTCTATTGATGTTTATTATAGAGAGGTTTGGAATAAGGCACACTTGATTTTAAGAAATTTAGGTCATCCTGTATAATGAGAACTTCAATTGTTGCCTTTCGGGCGTTGATTTAGAGTGCTGGGTGGAAGAATAAAACGATCTAAGGTTTTGTTTTGTTTTGTTTCGGTGGCTCTTGGTTTAATGAACTCTTTATAGGTCGATTTCTATGAACTATCATTTGTGTGATGTACAGTATATTTTATATTTATATATATATATATATATATATATATATATATATATATATATATATATATATATATATAGTGTGTGTGAGAGTGTATTATGTATTGTCTGTGTGTCTGTTATCTTTTGCTGCAAAACTAGTTTCCCCTAAGGGGAACAATAAAAAGTAAACAACAACAAACAGCAATAGTCAGCTAAAATAAAGTAGCTGCATGGAATGAGAGGCAAAACCGTGTGAACTAATACTGTCTATCGAGACCAGTGTGGCTACACGTTCAAGGGATTCTGGCTTTATGTTTACGTATTGATACCCAACGTCCACGTTACTATAACAATTTAAGTTCGTAAAAGTTTCTAGTTCACGAGTTTAACATAAACCCGTCGTTATTTACCTGTTTAAATATTTGACTTGGTAGAAATTCTGGCCTTACTTTAAATACGTTGATGTAAAAATGTTTTTATAGACTAATTTGAATATCTTGCGTTTTTTGCATTCCACATCTTTCTACCTATTATTCCTTCTTTTGGTTAAATCATGCAGTATAGTTATTTCCTGACTGAATAACGTGTTAAAATCCATTGAAGAATGCTTTAACGAACCACTGAGGAACTTTTGCTTCATTACAGGACATGCAAGCGTCATCGGGCCTTACTCTCCACCCCTGAACACCTCCAACCTTTCAATGGTAAGTGATTTTTTTTTCTCTGTGGTTTCGACTCTCTCAAGACGACAACATGAATATGACTTTAATAAATATATCGCCTATTGCAGAGTATGTTTTAATATGGTATGCAAGGAGGGAAGATATTTTATTACACGCGCCATTGTGGTGCTTAATATCTCAGAAATAATGAGGATTTGGTATTTCAGACAAATAAATATAATATGTGTAAGGTATAAGGCGAGATATGAAGAGTTTCACTTCTTTTGCATAAGTAGACCCACTTAATGGCGTCTTTAATGGTGTGTAAGAATGGGGGGTGGGGGTTGGGGATAAATTAGTGTAATGAAGACCTGAAACCTTGTTTGCGCTATACTGCTGTGACACTTCTACATTATTTCTGGATCTGAAAAAAGGTTGTGAAACTTGTGCCATCTTATTATAAATATCACTGTACGGTGCGTGTTGATGACTACAATAGTATACAGTTTGCAGATGCTGTCTATTACAATGATAATGATCAAATAAATCATTGACGTTTGTTATACACTTGACCGTGTTAAACCAATGCCACTGAAGTGTTACAGAAAGCCTCAATGGAGCTCAAACCTTGTAGTCGTCTGATAGGCTGCGTGAATCTAGAAGCCTGGGCTAGAAAGAAATCAGCCTCACTTCTTCATACCAGACATTTCTTAACAGCAAATAATCTGATGTGGATGTCTGATGTCTCATTCTAGACCAAAAACATGTGCTCTGACTGTACCAGGATCATAGAGCTTTTTTCAGATATGATCTCTCATCCAGATACACAGGTGAGGACATATGTACGTTTGTGTATGTGTGTGTTTCTGATAATTGTGCATGATTAACCATTCAGAACAACGAGTGTCGTGTTTTTGCAGAAGTGAAAATGTCATTGCGTTTCTTCTAGGCTTTAAGGAAGTGCAAGTCGTGGTGTGCCTATTTTTTAAGGCCATGTAACTTACAGCAATAATATTAAACCCCGCCTCACACTCTCATGTACAGACCCTGATCGAAGAGTCTCTCAATGATATCTGCCGTCATTTCCAAGGTGCTCAGTTTACTCATAGCTGCTTGGATTTCGTGGAAAAGTATCTGCCAATCGTCATACAGCAATTCATCGCATATACTGTAAGTCCACAAGCCAATACGTACTGTATATTGGGTTTAAATAAATAAATGTTGCAATAGTTTTGTTAGAAAATCAAAACGTTTGGCCCAAACGAACGTCCATTGTTAATATTAAGCAAGAAGATAAGACGTGTATTATTTGTTGCGCAGGCACATAAGGAGGGAGAGATATGCATGGTGCTCGGACTGTGTGCTGTTCGGCCAGTTCAACACAAAGCTCCAGAGTTGCTCAACGCTGCTTTGCAGGAAGCTGGAATCATCCAAGCACAGCCTTCGACAGGAACCAGTCACGAGGTACGCAGCTGGATTTAAGAGTGAAACGGTCAGTCCAGTCCAAAAGCATGCAGATTGATTACGTTAAATTACCTCTAAGTGTGAGTGAGTGTGTGCATGGTGCTATGCAATACACTGGCATCCCATTCAGGGAGTATTCCCTCACACGCAGCGTTCCTGGGATACACTCCGTATCCAGAATGAAGTGCTTACTGTAGATGACCGAACGCTTATAAAATCTTTTTTTATTTTATACCCGTGCTTTGATCGTCGTGTTTTAACATCTGTCCGTGTAACTTTCTGCCCCGACAGTTACAAGTCAGCCCGCAGTGCACCTTCTGCCTCTTCCTCATCAAAAAACTGGAAGACATGCTGCCAAAAGAGAGAACCGAAGTAAGACTTTTTGAAAAAAGCAATTCGATTAGTACTCGTGTACAGTAGGCTGCTGAAAGAATGCAGTAATAGTAACACCTGTTTTAGGAGAGTGTGGTGAAGCTTCTGGAGAAAATCTGCGACCACTTACCTGCTCACTACAAAGAGGAGTGCAACAATTTCCTGGACAACTACGGCAAGCAGCTCATCGACTTCCTGCTCACGTCTGCCACGCCGCACACGATATGCATGCTGCTGCACTTGTGTCTCGTCCAGGACGCACCTGCTCTGGGTAATCACCGAAAATACTGAAGTAGCCTTACGTTCTCGAGACCCGTACAGATCCTGAATAAAATATATCAGTGGTGCCTCAGGATTTGTTTACAGCCTGCCAGAACTCTAGATATAACATTGCCAAGTATTTGGGACATCACATACATCAATACTTTCACCAACAGCTACGAGGCACATTCACATTTTTTGCTTCATGTCTTATTAACTTTAACATCTGTGATAACAGAAACTTGTTTCGTAGACGTTCCACAACACTAAATGTAACTATAAATAAATAAAAATATGTTTTGGCATTCTTTAATAAAAAAAAAAGAAGATATTGTTTAGCAACTTGCTGTGGTAGAAAAGGAATAAAACACTTTAGAAAATAGGGGTCAACCGTTACCAATAAATAAGTTGGGCAGAACCTGCCGATCACCGAGTAATCGACCGATAGTTCTTAAAATCGATACTGAATGAAAAGAAAACACTCAAAGTAAAACATTCCTGAACTTGATTACAAAAATAAACACCACTGACTGTACCATTAAATTATGTACTGTGCTTTAAAAAAAAAATTAAATAAATATCTAAATATTAATATATATTAACTATTAATGAATATTAAAGTAAATAGAAGATATGCATCCAAAATGAACCAAAAAGTAGCGCTCCAAATAACAAATAAAAATAGAGACGTCCAAAATGATTCAAAAGTTGTTGTTTTTTAAAAAAAACTTCAAATAACACAACAAAATTTGTCAGCGATAGTTTTTATTTCGCCTCTAGAGGTCGCTCTCGTGCGAACCCTTCTCAAAACACTAACGGTGTGGATTTTCCGATAACTGAACGGCGAAACCGATCAATCGGTCGACCTCTAATAGTATATAATCAACTCCTTAGGCAATTCCTTACACAGAAAGGGATGTACTAAATTTGGATAATTTGAAATACAACAAAATACAATAGTTAATTTTGTTAATTGATTTATTTATTAGTTAAATTCATATCTTTGTGTTCCTCGTAAGAGTGAGCACTTAACTGTACTACCCCACTAATAACAACTGTGAAATCTCATTCATCGCTTGTAAGCTCACACTCTCACATTAGTTTTTTTCCCCCCACAGTGCCGTCTCTGCCATCAGACTGTAAAACCTGTAAAATCCTGATGATCCTGACTCAGATTCACCTGGGCCAGAATACTAGCGAGACTCAGATGACCTCTTCGCTCTGGAAGACATGCCACCTTCACCCCAATGCTCTTCCAGGGGTAACAGTCCTAATAGCGGCATTTCTTCTTTGCAACACGATCTTTGCAGCTGCTGATTTGTTTCAGACTGATGTTCTCTCTCTCTCTCTCTCTCTCTCTCTCTCTCTCTGTGTCCTCTTAGTGCGATGTGTTCATCCAGAGTCATGTCACGGCACTAGTGAACATCCTGAGCAAACAAGAAGAAGCTGTAAACGCATGCCAGGTAATTTACTCCATTAATCTCTGTTCTCAGATAAATTCCTTTAGTTTAGCATAGTCTCTGATCACAGCAGTGGCAATGTACGTAGACTGTACGCTAGTCTTCAAAAGGTTCTCCGCTTCCTCATGGGGTTCACTGGGAACTCTCTGATACACAAACATTGAAACGTTTTTAGTGGTTCCCAGAGAGGAACATGCTGAAGAGCCACTGAATAAACCTTTTTTTTCTTTTTTTTTCACACTCGTAGCTAAGAAGTAACTTTTTAATAATATAAATTGCATGCTTTTACACTCCAGCTATAAACCAGAACTGTAGACAGGTTGTAATTGAGAACGTTTTTGTTGAGGCTTCATTTATTCTTAATCGTATTTTCTTCTCTACTTTATTAGACGTTCTTCTGTGTGGGACAAGAATAACATGATGGACCGTCAAGCAAGGAAGCAGTGAATTTTTATTTGCTCCTCAATTTGCTCTCGTGTTTTACAATATTAATCTTGATTAGGCTTAAGTCAATCGAGAAGACTTCCTTTTCTTATACAATAATGAGAACAATCATGTAACAAAACATCCGATTGTAAAAAATGATCTTTTTCTGTCATGGTAATGTATACAGAAGACCATACTTTTTTTTTTTTTTTTTTTAAATAAAATCTTGATTTTACAATCACCATGGCGATATTTTGCTCTATTCAGAAAACTCCTACTGCTTTGAGACCTACAGTTTGTTTATATGTATGTTTACACATACAGCACGTGTACTGAGTTGTTACCTTACTGCCTAACCTTTCTTGTAGCAGCACTCACTAGCCTGTGGATCATCATCATTATGCGATATAGCCATTTGCAATATTCAAACTCAAGATTTTGAGATTGAGACTTGCACACCCTTAGTGGTTAGCACGTTCGCCTCACACCACCAGGGTCGGGTTCGATTCCCGCGGCTCTGTGTGTGTGCGGAGTTTGCATGTTCTCCCCGTGCTGCGGGGGTTTCCCCCGGGTACTCCGGTTTCCTCCCCTAGTCCAAAGACATCCATGGTAGGCTGACTGGCGTGTCTAAAGTGTCCGTAGTGTATGAATGGGTGTGTGAGTGTGTATGTGATTGTGCCCTGCGATGGATTGGCACCCTGTCCAGGGTGTACCCCGCCTTGTGCCCGATGCTCCCTGGGATAAACTCCAGGTTCCCCGTGACCCTGAAAAGGAGTAAGCGGTTGAAGATGGATGGATGGATGGACTTGCACACCATGCTGCTATTGAGGAATCAAAATTTCTTTGTGTTTTAAAAAAATAAATAAAGTTTTTACAATGTGTGTAAAGCAAGGTGGAAACACGGATGCAGAATGATGTAGAGTTCAGGGTTGCTAGATCGGGGTGCAGTTTTTGAACAGTGTAAACTGCAGCAGATCAGAAAAAGCAAACATTGTAGATATAAAAGCTCCAAAAGATGTGGGATTTCTTCAAAAAGGAACAAAAAGCATAAACAATGACTGGAACTATATAATTATGCTGTTACATTAGTTAAGCTAGGTATCGAATGTACATAGTCTTTTCCATTTCCATATGTCCTCAAATCTTCTATACTATAAACCTACATAACCTTACACACCTTTGATTCGCTCAAATAGCGGTAGGGGAGGGTGGGAACACTTTGTTCTCCTTCAGAATGTGAATCACCATCAGTAGTTGTGTAATGTTTAAATAAAGTCTGTTTTGAGGAACTGAAACCCTATTAAATATTAAACTAACTAACGAGTGCAGGAGGTGGTGAAATTCCTTTTCTGCAGTTTGTTTGACAAAAACAATTTGTGTTGGTATTTATGTGTGTATCCTGGTGTGCTGTTGGATGGGACTACCTGCACACATTTACACTGCACCCTACACAAACTGTTTTCTCCTTACAACCATCACTGGAATGGAAACACCGCGATACGCTTCACATGTATTATTAAAATGTTTAATCAACAGATGTAACAAACCTGTGCAGCACTCACACAGAAATACAAATTAATTGGGACAAGCATTCATATCTATATTATTTGAAGAGCGAAGTCTTTGAGGGTCTCCGTCATGCTCCTGTGTGGCTGTTTCCATCATCGTCCATTTCACGCCTCTTCCAGATCTGAAATGCAGCAACATTTACGGTAAAATACGTTTCACTGTCAATACTTGAACTAGCTATGTTTCCAATGTACTTCTGATGACACTGACCTGTATGTACGCTTCTGACAGTGTGATCATCTGAGGCAGGATATCTGTTACCTGCAGGTCTTGGAGCTCGTACCACTTCCCTGTGCCCTGTGATCAGTGTACAGATTTCAGACAAACCCCCGCCTCTACATTTAAAAAACGACATACAGTACTTCAACATGAGCCAAACTTGATCGGATGGTTTAAAAGCACTCACATGATGTAGGACATGAATTCTGTATGATCCCTCTGTTGGCTTCCCATCATGCACTACATTGGCTACCAAGTCATAGGTTGTGTTCTTCTCAGTAACCTGGGCCTCTTCTGTTAGGTACTCACGCAGGTCAACATTACTGACGAACATTTACAAGAAAACACAGTAAGAAAGCAAATAATAGGCAACTGAAAGGCAAAACCATTTCCAACCCCAACCTCACAAATTAAGTGTTTAAACACTTAAAAACGTATGGATTAATCCTAGGAAATGGGGTCATGTTCAAGTTTTGTTTGTATGTACAAATATCAAAAAGGGAGAACTTACGTGATGGGGAAATTGACGATGGTGGGATTTTTTTCGATGAAAAAGTTATTCTTGGTGAATCGCTTGATGTAGAAGATAAGGTACGGAGGAAGTCGGGTTAACTGGAACTTTTTGAGGAAGTTTTCTTTGTAGGTTTTGTACTCCTGTGATAAACAGGAAGAACACAAGCAGACGGAGTGCATTAAATAAACAGTAGTATTGTTAGTGTGTTGTCATGGTGTTTTAATCCTTTTTGTGGAGCATCTTCCATACCACTATACATATGGAAATAATAACACCACAGGTTCATATTAATGCGCACAATCTTCGATCTGCCTTACAGCTAGAAGAGCTGCTGTTACAGATCAATCAACACCTTCTGACCAATCAGATTTGAGAATTCAACCAAATGATTTAGACGATTTTGTTAAATATCAAGGACGGACTGTCTTCATAAAAAAAAATACAAATGTTCAAATGTTAAGCCAACAGAACAATTTGGAATGTCCTGAAAAAAGAAAGAAACCACTGGTGTATTAACAACCAGACATTGAACACGTCGGCCAAACACTGAGAGCTGTGAAGAAAACCCCAACAACAACAGTCAGTGACATCACCAACAACCTCCACAGGGCAGGAGTGAGGGTATCACAACCCACCGTTCGAAGAAGACTTTGAGAGCAGAAATATATAGAGGCCATACAACAAGATGCAAACCACTCATCAGCAGTAAGAATCAGAAAGCCAGACTGGAATTCACAAAGTAATAAGAAGATGAGCCACAAAAGTTCTGGAACCAAAATGAACCGCTACCAAAGTGACGGAAAGACCGAAGGATCTGCTCATGATCCGAAACATACAAGCTCATCAGTGTAGCATGGTGGAGGTAGTGTCATGGCTTGGGCTTGCATGGCTGCTTCTGGAACAGGATAAATTCATCTACATTGATGATGTAACACTAGTGGCAGCAGAATGAATTCAGAAGTTTGTGTCTTCTAATTTACAGAGAAATGCATCCAATCTAATTGGGAGGAACTTCATCACGCAGCAAGACAATGACCCAAAACACAGAAATCTCCATTATTCCTTTTAAAAATTAACACATAATAAAAGGATCGTCGTCATGGTCATATTTTTAATAACAAAACCACATTACAATATCAGTAGCGGTTTTCCATTTCATTTTTAACGTATTATAGTATATACACTGATTGGAACGTACAACTACTTATAAGAAAGCACGCTCTCATTACGCTCTTAAAGCCGGTACCTTTTCAGTGTTGCCGTTGAATTTTGCCAGAATGTTGAAGAGAGGAACCTGAGGGATGATCAGCTGCTCTTTCTCATCTTTGTAGAGCGGTGCAGTAGGTAGGTCAAGGGTGAGGTACAGAAACGTGGACTCCAGCATCTCCTCCTGATACTCGTCCTTCTGCAGCAGCGCCTCTTTCTCCTCTGCAGGCTGTAGTGGAGACAAACGGTGTGCAGTAGTCTTTTATTAAACTCTTTTTTTTTTTTTTAAAAAAGTCTCAATTTAACCTTGTATGCCAGGACTCTAGGTTCCTGGATAGATCTGAACCTCAATATTATAGTAAAGTCAGCAGTGAAACCTGAATAATACCAAAAAAAAAAAGAAAAAGTGTCTGGCTGACATCAAAATAACAACTACACATTTTATTCTTGTCAAAATAGCCAAGCAAGCAACCCTCAATAGTGCGCAAGCAGTGTTTCGACATGGCAGTATATCGGATTAAATTGAGCTATTTATATATTGCTGTGTGGCTTTGCATAGAGCCAATAACAGTTTTCATCATAGTGTTGCTTCCTCTTTAGAACATTACAATAAAAACAGTGTTATTGTGAATCACCAAATTTCTGTAAATACATTTGAAATGAAACACACCCATTTAGATACTGAACATCTGGAAAGATGTCAATGCAAACTCAACCTGGCTTAGAATAAAACCTTATCAGCATTTCATTAGATCTCGAATGGAGTCTAATCTTGCAGTATGCAAGTATGTGTAGTGAACATGTATACGTTCAGACTCTCAGTGTAGGGAGGGACGAGACGGACACAAACACTCGATATACCAACCTCACAGCCTAAAACTTGTATCTTTTCCTTGATTCCAGATTTCTACACGCTACAACTGCCATGCTGGGGTTTTTTTTTTTTTTTTTTTAATGAAACACCGTTGTTGGTGTCGTTATGTTTAGAAGGTTACCCACCAAATCAGGGTGAGGAAGTTTCTTCGAGAAGATACGCATGGACCCCTGGAAGACTTTTGTGAGAATAGCTGGAAAGTATGGAAAAGTAGGAATGCGTTATATTGAGCAGAATTAAGCAAAAATAAGACACATTTTTCCCTATTATTAAAATAAACATATAACTAATAATTCCTTTGAATAAAACAGCCATGCTGAAACTCACATGGTTTCTTCTTGGTTCCACCCAGAGCTCCATGCAGGGCATTTAGGAACCAAGAAAGAAAGTCCACAGCATCCCCTACAGGACAGACAGAGCATAACAGCTAGTTTATCATCTCCTTCCCTTCTGAATCTCCATTTCCATGTGAACAGGCAGTACTGGTGCAAGGCTGTATTACACTCCCAGCGTGGCACATCAGTCTGCAGTGTAGTACCTTGCTTGGTGATCTGGAAGGTCTTCTTACTGCAAAGCACCACAGCCTGCAGCATTTCGTGTGGCGACACGTGGGCCTTAAAGTTGCGCGGGTTCCAGAGCTTGCGCATGAGCTCGCCGAAGCGGTGCACCAGCAGGAACATGATGTCGCCGGGAGGCCGCCGGATCCCACGGTAGTTCTCCTCCTCTAGGAAGTAATTGCGGAGAGGAGGCACGTTGCAAAGAGCCTTTAAAAATGAAGAGGCAAAGGAAGATTTCTTCACTCCATGAACAAGACAAACACTACATGACTCCTGCCATGACCAGGTAAGGCCAGTACGTTAAATAAACCTCCATGTGTACGAGAATTAAGACCTCGCATACTATATCGACTATCACCTGCAAATGTATGGTACTGCATTTGGGTCCATTCAATACTGCCAGATTTTCATTTTCACCTTGGGAACCATGTTCTCATGCTTCTTTGGTTTAGAAAATGGTGGAATCATTTTCAGCAACAAATCATAAACTATAGCCCTATCTGAATAGGATTAAAGGTACATGGTAACCTCCATATTTCCAATTCAATTATTTGAAGGTGTTTATTGTGTATATTTCTGTTTAGTCTGGATGTTGGTGAGAAAATTACAGACCAAATCACCTACTTTAACCAATGTTTTGTCTGGACAGACACGTCTGATTTTGCAAGCAGGTGTGTATCCCCTTCCGAATTCGGGGGGGATGAAGGCTTTAGAGGACTCTTTCAAAACCTTACAAGGTAGGTGTCTAAAAACTTTGTTTCCACACTGAGATCCCATTAGGAGGAGAAATCTCTTGCTGATTAAAGTGGCTGTTGTAAAGTCAGATAAAGTCAATATATTAAAGCTGTAAGTTCTTTAATCTTCTACATTTTGATGCTGCCAAAAATGCAGTGCCCTCCACTAACATTGCCATATTTTGGTAAAGATGAGCAAAGAAGTCTATGAAAAATGTTCTTTATTGTTTAACCTTTTGATCTTTTGTTCAAAAAAATTCACAAAAATACCCTGCTCTCATCTATATCAAACAAATCAAACAACACAGATTTATCTAAAAAGAAATATCTTTGTTAAATATAGGTGTGCAACAATTATTGGCACCCGTTTAGTCAATACCTTGCCAAGATAACAGTTCTGAGTCTTCTCCTATAATGCCTGATGAGGTTGGAGAATGCATGGTGAGGGATCTGAGATCATTCCTCCATACAGAATCTCTCCAGATCCTTCAAAGGCTGGTGGACTCTCCTCTTCAGTTCACCCCACAGGTTTTCTATGGGGTTCAGGTCAGGGGACTGGGATTGCCATGACAGCACCTTGATTTTGTGGTCAGTAAACCATTTTTGTGTTGATTTTGATGTGTGCTTTGGATCATTGTCCTGCTGGAAGATCCAACCACGGCCCATTTGAATCTTTCTGGCAGAGGCAGTCAGGTTTCATTTAATATCTGTTGATATTTGATCGAGTCCATGATGCCATGTATCCTAACAAAATGTCCAGGTCCTCTGGCAGAAAAACAGCCTCAAAATATTAAAGAGCCACCACCATATTTAACCGTGGGCATGAGGTACTTTTCCATATGGCTACCTCTCTGTGTGCGCCAAAACCACCTCTGGTGTTTATTACCAAAAAGCTCTCTTTTGGTTTCATCTGACCATAGAACCCGATCCCATTTGAAGTTCCAGTAGTGTCTGACAAACTGAAGACGCTTGAGTTTGTTTTTGGATGAGAGTAGAGGCTTTTTTCTTGAAACCCTTCCAAACAACTTGTGGTGATGTAGGTGACTTCAGATTATAGTTTTGGAGACTTTCTGACCCCAAGACGCAACTAACTTCTGCATTTCTCCAGCTGTGATCCTTGGAGATTTTTTGGCAGCTCGAACCGTCCTCCTCACAGTGCGTTGAGATGATATAGACACACGTCCAATTCCAGGTTGATTCATAACATTTCCAGTCGACTGGAACTTCTTAATTATTGCCCTGATGGTATAAATGGGCATTTTCAATGCTTCTGCTATTTTCTTATAGCCACTTCCCATTTTGTGAAGCTCAACAACCTTTTGCTGCACATCACAGCTATATTCCTTGGTCTTACCCATTGTTACGAACGACTAAGAAAATTTGGCCTCATGGAAATGTGTACCTCATATTTATACCCCTGTGAAACAGGAAGTCATGGTTGAACAATCTCCTATTCCTAGTCACCCAGGTGGGAATATACTTCAAATATATTTTTCCCATATGAATTCATAGGGGTGCCAATAATTGTTGCACACCTATATTTAACAAAACTTTTTCTTTTTTTTTTTAGAAACCCGTGTTGTGTTTGTGATCGTTTGATATCCATGGCAGCAGAGTATGTTTGTGAAATTTTTTTTAAAAGATCAAAAGGTTAAACAATAACGATAATTTTTCACGATCTTCTTTTTGCTCATATTTACCAAAAGTGCCAATGTTAGTGGAGGGCAGTGTATAAACATATGACCATGTGTGACACAACCCGTTCTTTTGGAAATAGTCTGTACTCCAAACAGGCTGCAGAAACTCATCCATCCTACATGACATCAGCAACACTAATCCTCTCCAGATGGGGCTGATGAAGACGGATCATCCATACCTGTAGAACTACATTGGCGTAGTCGTTGGCCTTGATATTATTGAGGCCCACAATACCAGGCAGGTACGTCGTTCCATCGTAGGCCCTGTACAGCTTCCCCTGCTTATCCAAATTAGCGATGTGCTGTTTGGTGAACGTTGGCTTCAGCACGTACTGGCATGAGAAAAGGGGTTTAACACAAATATGCACTGAAACTTAGTCTTCATATTCATATTCACATGACCGCTGCTTAATGCAGCTTATTACTCACGGTGATGTCCTCAAGAGATGAATCGATGATCTCGTAGTTATCCGGTAGGCAGTAGAATTTGAGGGTGTGAAGATTTAAGAAGACATGATGTGTGAACTGAACGCTGTGGGTGTAGGCATGGGACTTCAGACCTCTCCCTGAAACACAATTAGCACAGACAATCCTTTCTTCAGTAGATATGCTCAGCTGGATACTAAAAGGTAGTACCTTCAAACTTCCGACTTCGAAAAACTGTCATACTCGCACTAAACATCCTTTCAAACACACTTAGTCCTGTCTGTCTTTACGCTTCTACACCTGTTCACTGTTATTGATTAACTCTGGCTGTCACCCAGATGAGGACCGGTTCCCTTTCATGGTTTGTTTGTTGGGCTATATATTATCCCGGATAGACAATATTGTGATTTTAAGATCATTTTACTCAAAGTGGTGTCTTCCGATGAAAATATCCTTCAGGCAATATTTCGTCGTTATATTTATGCATTGTAGTCAGTTGTGATGTTCAGTCACTGTTCAGCTTCAGCAAGTCAATCCCCGACATTACGGGCTACGACGGGATTATTTGAAAACATTAGAACGGTTCTTTCTAGATTTTGCCTTCTTCAAAAAACATGCTTAGTGAATCTTGCGTGTCATTTTTTTCCCCCTACGGTATGTTTTAATTAAACACGCTGCTAGCGCTCACTGTGCATCTTAAAACTCTGTGAACGCGCACAGTTTTTGCACTCAACTGTGCGTTTTCACCTTCAGTTCGACGTATATTCGAGGTTGGAATTTTAACTCGACGGCCCTGTAGTAGACGAGAGGACAGAAGCAGCAGAACAAACACAGGAGTATTTCCTTTGCCGATGAGTTGCTCATAAAGGATCTCCTCCAGATTTCTGTAAAGCTGCTTTGTGACAACGTTTAGCTATATAAATAAAACCAAAATGGAGTGAAAAGTTTTATAAAAGCAGCATAGTTTGTATTAACATTAGTCATTTCCCCCTCCTGAAGCTCACAAGCTCCCCAACTTGGGTTCTCACTCTGGACGTGTGCTCCAGATCCGTTACAGCTGATTACTTAATGCATGGACACTTGTGCGGAAAGACCGGAGACGCTTTTGGACTTCTGCACTCTCGACTGGAGTTTTATCAACGCCATCTATTGTCATAACGACAGAATGACCGCATGGTATAATCCTTAACACTGCGTTTTTCCCCCCTAATTGTGCATAAGCCCTTACCTTGGAAATATTTTCCACAGATGAGACAGGCGTAGACGTTAATGTGCGAGAGAGAGATTGAGCACAGCTTCTCAAAGTCAAAGTCCAAAACACTCCTATGAACAGAGAGAGAGAGAGAGAAGTCTTTGTGCGTCAGTCGAGCCTTTTACGTTCATACTGGAAAGTAGCGATCGAAGGTTTTACATTCTAACCTGTTGATCGTGTCGAGGTAGGGACAGTGCCGGCTTCTTTTATCTTCAGCGTCGTGAGAACGGGACACTTTCACTCGCACCTCTGACCATCACAAACACAAACACAAACAGTGTAAAGGAGAAGCACAGTCTGGCGCACTATAGATATCTGTGATGTGCTTAGTGAAGCTGGTGTCAGTGCGTTCGCTGAGATCGTGCTCTCATTCCTTCAGAGTGAAGTTACTGACTGCGTGCTGCCCTGAGCTCACTTCTAATGCAGTTATAAACGACGTTTAATAGACAGGATAACGATCCTATATTATTCCACGTTATACTATAGAGGAATCCAGCATAGTCGTGGGAGAGAGAATAAAAGTTGGGCTCCAGTGAGGACGAGTAAAAGTGAAGATCTTGTCTTCCACTGAAAGACAACGATTTCTGAATTGACAGGAAACGCAGGAGTGCAGGTCTAACGAGAGTTCATGTACATACATCTGCAAGCTGATTTCATTTATTTAATTAATAGCAATGACTAGCTAATATAATGTGTACATAATATGGACGATTTGTGTAGTCACAGAATTTCAATATGTTATTGTTTCTGCACATCTGACTGGTATTACACTGTCAGAATTTATATATAGTAAATACTCAAATTGATCAAATCTGTGTGTGTATTATATATAAACATACATATGTACATACATACACACATACAAATGTGTGTATAATATATACACACATATATATATATATATATATATATATATATATATATATATATATATAAATAATATTACGCAGCACTATGTTTTATAAAATTATTCTATAAAACTGTTGTATTGAAACTAACCCTTGCTACAACCTCAAACAGCTTGCATGCCTGTTTGTTAGCATATTAGCTACATTTACTTGATTGGAAACCTGAAATTGGGCTATATATAAAAACAGACACATATATATACATATATATATAAATATTACCTTCTTCTTCGTCATTATCGATATCCCTTTCCCGTTTCAAGTTTGCCATTGTATTCCCTTTTTCACGTCCAAATAAACACTACACACTCTGCGGGCACTGAATTAGCACCGCCGGATATTTCCCACCCATATTCCGCTCAATCTGCCTCCCGCGCTGGCATTGGCTAGTAGTATCCGATGTTCCTTTCTAAGATTGGCTCCGAGATTTATACCAAGTTCACTGTCCAATTGATGCACTCGCTGTCGGGATGGTCTGGCCAATCCTAGCGCATGGGGCGGGATTTGTTTGAATACGAGTGAGGAATAAGACGTCAGTACTGCGTTCATTTCGAACGCGCTAGGATTTCCCGGCTACACCAGTTAGACGAAGAAGAAGATGGACGATAGTTCACTTACCCGGGATGTTAATCTATTTACTAATATATGACTTTGTTTATTTGACGGTTAGGCTTCTATAATCTTGCTTAAACTTCCGAATCACTTCAGATAGATATAGTGAGGGGGAAAATGTCATCTTTAAATAGTGGGATATATATTCTTTTGCTTTGTTGTTGTTTTTTTTAATTGTTATTATTATTTATTTGTAAAACTCCGAGTGTGTTTTTTCCTGGCCAACACATTAGCCCCAGTCACTGAAGATGCACCGGAGTGTTTAAGCCAGTTAGTTTCTGTTCGTTTTACGCTCTGGGATATGGAAGTTTTGCAAAATGCCGAGGGAGAAACAAATAAATATAAGCCGGGGGGGCGACTGGATATGAGTCACGGTTTCCTGCACCACATCCGAAGAAATCAGATTGCCAGGTAACTTCGGAGCTAGTAACGTAAACAAATGTAGTTAGTTAGCTAGCCGGGTTACATTAGCCTGCTTAATCGCCTTAATAGCCTCGTTCATCATCAGTCCTTCTCTCTGATCTAGAACCTTCTTAGTGCAGTGTGTGGGTTTATTATTATTATTATTAATAATAATAATAAGTGTGGACACAAGTCATTCATTCTAATTCATCATTAATGACTTTAATGAGAAGTGTTGGGGTTGGTGTTTTTCACCAGCCTCTAATCAGTGTGTTGTTTTGAAGGGATGATTATGACCGGGAGGTTAAACAGGCCAAAGAGCAGCAGAAGCGCAGACACACGGCGGCCCCGCGGCGACCCCGCAGACCAGACCGGGAGGTTTATCATCCCCGCCATCGCAGTAACATCCTCACTTACTTCCTGTCCATAATTTTAAACACACATTCAGCTGCCACGTTATTAGACCACACTGAAATGTTGGTCACTTTGTAGATGTCCAGTTACAGTGTGTATGTGCAGCACTCCCTTACCCCATCCATCAGGGGAACTGGACCAGTGTGTAACCACTGACCTGCTTTTATCTGTGTGATGATCTGTGGTCCTCAGCACTGATACAGCGCGCGGGAGTGAGTGTGTGTGAGTGTGAGTGAGTGTGAGTGAGTGAGTGTGAGTGAGAGACACCTGTACGTGTATCCCGTACACATCCATCAGGCACAGCAGCGCTGTCACTTTATTACCCAGTTATTACAAGTTTAAGGTTTCATCTTAAAGCAACAGCATAAGCATTCCCTTTCCAGAACCTTCACACTGTCTGTCCCTCAGTGGTGGAATGAACTTCCGACCTCAATCTGGACTGCAGAATCTGTCATTATCTTCAAAAAATGGCTGAAGACCCACCTCTTCCGTGAACATGTAACTAACCCCTAAAAAAAATAATAATAATAAAAAAAACACCTTACTCTGGCTCTTACACCTCTACTCTGCGCACTTGGCTTCTTCTAGAACTCAATTAATAGATCTTGTATGGTAGCACTACTTGTATTGTTCTCTGCGTGATATATCACGCGATAATTTAATTATCATTAAATGAATAAATGTAAAGCATACACGATTGTTTGTGGCCACAGCTTGAAGAAGGGCCACCTATTGGTGTGATGGTCCGGTGTCCACAAACTTTTGGCCGGATTGTTCAAAACTGAGTATTTAAGCGACTTCAGTTTTTCCGAACGTTAACCTTCACAGCTTTCTTGTTGGTCACACACAGCGCGAGCAGTTTTAGCTGAAGGCGGCTCGTCGAAAAGGGTTTTTACGGACGCTAAAAACGGGTTGACACTTTCAACCCGTGATTACCTTTCAATCTGTGTAGCTATCGCAGCGAGACACTTGACTTACTATTCGTACCACACCCGCCGGAGCACTTTCGTTTCTCTCATCTGATCGCAATTTATAGTTAAGCACTGAAAGGTAACCGATGCCACCTTTCCGGCGGAATTCAGCGAGGCGTTTTATCTCAGCTGGCCGTCACGACCCTGCTGTAGACCTTCAGCGGCGTCAGTGTCTGACCGCTGCGTCGCTACGGGCTGGAGATTTTGGGTCGGTGAATAGTTTTGAGAAATCCCCGTCGTGCTGGTGCTTAATAGACTCGCTGTCGCTGCTGTGCTGAGAATGATCCACCTACAAAAGTCCATCTAGATCATCTAAACGCAATCAAGATGGAACAGTTGACCAGTGCAAACAAACTGGATAAAAGAAATCTCATCTCTTAATAAATATAAATATATATATATATATATATATATATATATATATATATATATATATATATATATATAATGTGTGTATATATATATATATGTGTGTATATATATATATATGTGTGTGTGTGTGTGTGTGTGTGTATACACACAGTTATTTTGTTTAAAGATCTTTTTTTATTTAGTACTGCCCTTCAGATGCTAAATAAGATATTTACATGTCTCCCAGAAGACAAACTACTAACAATTTACACCGGTCATTGTGTTCAAAAGTTTACACCCCCCTAGCTCTTAATGTATCGTGTTGCCTTCTTGAGCATCAGTGAATGTTTGCACCTTTTGTAATAGTCGTGTACGAGTCCCTCAGTCGTCCTCAGTGTGAAAAGATGGATCTCAACATCATGTAGTCATTGTTGGAAAGGGGTCAAATATGCTGGAAAAGCAAAGAGTGTGCAGGACCTGGAGGATTTTTCTGAAGAACAGTGGGGAGTTTAAGTGCTCAGGACAAACAAGGGACTCGTGAGCAACTCTCACAAAACATAAACACAGTCGTGGATCATCCATTTAACAACACAGCATTAATAATCAAGCGTGTGTAAACTTTTGAACGGGGACATTTTTATAAATTCAGTTATTATCTTGTCTTGTGGACTATATGTAAACATCTGCTATGTGAAATAGTTTATTGAGGACAGAACTAAATAAACAACAACATGGGATTTGTATGATCTGTCTTATTTTGTTAACAGTATTAAGATTTAGCAGATTCTGCAAGGGGTATGCAAACTTTTGGGCACAACTGTGTATATGTATGTATGTGTGTGTGTGTGTGTGTATATATATATATATATATATAAAAGTGGTTGGTTTGGACTGTGTTCAAGTATTAAGTCCAGGGCAATTGTAATTTAGTACCACGTTATCTGTATCTATGACATTAAGACACTGTTACTGTGGCAGATTTGTGTATTAACTGCTTCATGTCCAGCCCCAGCGTCCTGCTCCAACAGTAACACAAGAACCATATGATAAACCTTACATTTATTAATATAAAGGTGTTGTAGGGAGATGTATCACTGCTATATTTTCATGGCTGTCTGTGTGAACGCTGGACTGCAGGCGGCTCAGAGGCCGGCGCTGGCGGCGAGGTGGAGGAGTGGAACGAGAGCGGCGGCTCGAGCACAGAGCAGGAGAACACAGGCACTGAACTCTTCTGGCTCGACTACCAGGCTGACAGTGGACACGTAACGTCCTTCCTCGTCTATAAGGCAGGTACTCGTAGTCCTGTAGAGTGCACGATGAGAGATTTGCTGTGTTAACCTGTGTAACCCTCCCCGCTTCTGAGAAGACTTTGCGTTCGTTCAGGCGCAAGAGCGCTAGTGAGGTGCGGTCGGCGTTCCAGTTCATCCCAAAGGAGTGCAGCGGGGTCAAGGTCGCGGTTTTGTGCAGGACACTCTAGTTCTTCCACTCCAACCTTGTCGAACCGTGTCTTCACGGAGCTCACTTTGTGCACAGGGCCGTCGCCATGCTGGAGCAGCTTTGGGCCGCTTAGTTCCAGTGAAGGGAAATCGTTTTCCATGTAATAATTTCACATCTGTTTTTGGTTTTGTTTGCTTATTTTTTACAGGAGGACGAGCCAGAACGTGTCGTAGAACGGGTGGAGCAGAAGAACACTCTGGACACGGCGATGAGGGCGGCGCTGTTGGGACGAATCTGCAGAGAAATGGATAAGCGGCGAGACAAACGCTGAGGTTCGAAAGGAAAGCAACGATGGATGGCTTTCTACAACAATACAGACTGTTGTAATGTGTGAGATCCCCACACACACACACACACACACACACACACACACCGCTGAGTCTGACGTAAACTGATAGGAACTTACAGGAGCACCGGGAACGCAACAGTACAGATGTTCACGCAGATGTTCTTCGTCTCTGTACACAGACAGGAAGAAAAACGGGGACGTTTCTACAACATGGAAATAATCTCACGTCACACGTGGTGATATTTATATCCTGTCGTTAGGACAGTGCGGGAGATGGATGTAAGCGCAACTCAAAATCAAGAAGGAGGACACCTTTAACGCTCACCTTTGACGCTCCTCCATTTGCAAACGGGGTCCTATCTTGCGTGCTAACCGCGCATCTTTCCGCGCTGTTTGAGGATTTATTGTATAGAGTAGTGCGCAGTGTTGTAATGTTCAGCTCAGGATCAGATGCAAAAGATTTCTGAAACTAAACGGTAATAGTTTTTCCAACTGTACGTAGTGATGCGGAGAAAACAACACAAACCAGCCACGTGACCCTGACTCTTTTTTTGACATTTAAAAAAAAAAAACCCCACACACATCAGAGAAATCACACGATGGTTCCGGCACCTGAACGCGAGACGTTAAAGAGGTCGTTCCCCGCACATTTCACACACAGACATCTTATTAATGTTTATTTATAATGGTCACGTTGGGGTCGAGGAGAGCTTCTGTCTTATTGATTTCTTTTTTACCAGAAGCGATTTATGAACTGTACGACTTTTTTTAATGACATTGACTTCTTTTGGTTGTAGGGAGAGATTTTTATTTTTGTAACTGTGTTCTCTGTGCTAAAAAAATATATATATATATTAAAGCATGCTGAAGAATCAAGTTGTGGTTTTGATCCTGTGTGTATGAAGAAGCTGAAGATTTTTCCCTCCCAGTGGTTCCTCTACTCACTTTAGAGTTTAAAGTATGGTAAGAAGTCATGAAATCAGCCTGCAACGTCATACAGTGCTTATACAGTGAGCTGGATTTGCAAATCACTCTGCATTAACAGGAAAAAAGGGCCTGTACCTATTAAATATACTGTGTAATCCAGGTTGTGTGGTGGTGATGATGATGATGGTGGTGGTGGCAGGGCCAGACGAGAGATTCCCGCTCTGTATTACGCGAGTGCGGATATTCATCACACGCAATATCCTGGACCTTTTAAAATATTATCACTGTCCCTCTGTTGCAATCAACAAATGCTATGACCTTAGGTTTTGGGGGTAATTATTACATTTTTATATATAAAAAAAACCCCTAATCTTATCACATTATCTGATTTCACACAGCATTTGGTGTTATCAAATTATAGTGCTGTTGCTCCATGTTATCCATCCATCTTCTATACCGCTTATCCTTCCTTCAGGGTCACGGGGAACCTGGAGCCTATCCCGGGGAGCATCGGGCACAAGGTGGGGTGCACCCTGGACAGGGTGCCAATCTATCACAGGGCACAATCACATACACACTCACACACCCATTCGTACACTACGGACACGTTAGGCACGCCGATCAGCCTGCCATGCATGTCTTTGGACTGGGGGAGGAAACCAGAGTACCCGGAGGAAACCCCCGCAGCACGGGGAGAACACGCAAACTCCACACACACAGGGCCACGGGAATCGAACCCTGACCCTGGAGGTGTGAGGCGAACGTGCTAACTCCATGTAAGCTAAAACTAATAATAAAGAAATACATTAAAATACACTGCTATCCATTAGTCTTGGCACCCTTGGTAAAGATGAGCAAAGAAGGCTGTGAAAAATGGTCTTTATTGTTTAATCTTTTGTTCAAAAAATTCACAAAAAAATACTCTGCTCTCATGGATATCAAACAGTTGCAAACAAAACACAGGCTTATAATAAAAACAATTTGTTAAATATAGGTGTGCAACAGTTATTGGCACTCTTTTAGGCAATACTTTGTACTACCTCCCTTTGATTTGAAGATAACAATTCTGAGTCTTCTTCTAGAATGCCTGATGAGGTTGGAGAATACATGGCAAGGGATCTCACCCCGCAGGTTTTCTATGGGGTTCAGGTCAGGGGACTGGGATGGCCATGACAGCACCTTGATTTTGTGGTCAGTAAACCATTTTTGTGTTGATTTTGATGTATGTTTTGGATCATTGTCCTGCTGGAAGATCCAACCACGGCCCATTTGAAGCTTTCTCACAGATGCAGTCAGGTTTCATTTAATATCTGTTGATATTTGATCGAGTCCATGATGCCATGTATCCTAACAAAACGTCCAGGTCCTCTGGCAGAAAAACAGCCCCAAAACATTAAAGAGCCACCACCATATTTAACCGTGGACACGAGGTACTTTTCCATATGGCTACCTCTCTGTGTGCTCCAAAACCACCTCTGGTGTTTATCGCCAAAAAAATTTTGGTTTCATCTGACCATAGAACCCGATCCCATTTGAAGTTCCAGTAGCAAAACTGAAGACGCTTGAGTTTGTTTTTGGATGAGAGTAGAGGCCTTTTTCTTGAAACCCTTCCAAACTACTTGTGGTGATGTAGGTGATTCGGATTGTAGTTTTGGAGACTTTCTGACCCCAAGACTCAACTAACTTCTGCAATTCTCCAGCTGTGATCCTCGGAGATTTTTGGCAGCTCAAACCGTCCTCTTCACAGTGCGTTGAGACGATATAGACACACGTCCAATTCCAGGTTGATTCATAACATTTCCAGTCGACTGTAACTTCTTAATTATTGCCCTGATGGTGGAAATGGGCATTTTCAATGCTTCTGCTATTTTCTTATAGACACGCCCCATTTTGTGAAGCTCAACAACTTTTTGCTGCACATCACAGCTATATATATATATATACCCCTGTGAAACAGGAAGTCATGGTTGAACAATTTCATGTTCCTAGTCACCCAGGTGTACTAAATAAATGCCAAATATTAATGGGAATATACATCAAATATATTTTTCCCATATGAATTCATAGGGGTGCCAATAATTGTTGCACACATTTAACAAAGATATTTTTTTGATAGGCCTGCGTTGTGTTTGCAATTGTTCGATATCCATGAGAGCAGAGTATGTTTGCGAATTTTTTGAACAAAAGATCAAACAATAAAGACAATTTTTCACAGCCTTCTTTGCTCATATTTACCAAGGGTGCCGATATTAGTGGAGGGCGCTGTATAACCAGCTGATGGCCATGCAGAGGGTCAGTTTTCAGTTCAGAGACTGATAGCCATGACGCTATTCTCAGAGTTACTTGAGCCCACGGTATATATAAAGCAACAGGTTTGGACAGCGTCTCAGTATGACTCCCTCTTATTTCATGCATGTTGCCTACCATCCGGTCTGCAATTAATCACAGCACACACTCTGATCCTAACCAAGAAGCACTGTACAGAATTATGAACAGAGCACCATTATCATGATTAACAGACTGGTTTAAAAGGATGTACGAAACACTGGTGGTTATATGTCCAAGCCAGACATTTGAACTGTAAGGCTTGAAGGAAAAGTCACATGAGAAACCAGAAATAGCTCTTGATGGCTCTTTGAAAGGTACCTACTGTACACACACACACACCTACACACAACCCACTGATTCTAACCTTTTTATACCAATTTGAATGAATGTAAAAGACACTCTCTGCATACATCAGTTATTTCAGTTCAGGTTTTCAGAAAACATAAACTGGGACCAGTCCTCTTCTGGGTGACACCTGACCGTGGGAATTTAAATCATTACTCTTCTACACCTGTATACTGTAAACTAACCCCAGTACCCAGTAGAAAGGATGTTCAGGATGAGTAAGATCGTGCATACACGTCCTGGCATGAGCACAGGACCGTCTTTATGATTACAGCAGCGGTTCTTACAAGTTACAAATCTAAAAGTATATACATCCACTGAAGCAAGGGAAGATTTGGGCATAAACGGTTGTGATCAAAAGTGCAAACCTGTAGGGTATCCAAATGAGACCGTCCACAGCAACTGCACTTTTTCTAAAAGCTCACTTTTTTTTCTTCTTAGACTTGCACACCAGATAAACTTTCCGTTTTAGTTGAACCTGGTTTATTGCTACTAAACCACAGCTAATTAATGCCATAGCAACAATGTTGTTAATCATATTAACACCGACAACACCTGGGAGGATGCAAAATATTTTATTGTTAATTGCTATAAATAAACGGAAATGCTAAAATAACAGTATGGAGTAAAAAGTCTCGGGGACAGGAGAGATTGAATGTAAGCAAAGCTAGTTTCTCTGTAAAACACTAGCGCCATTTAAAAACACTAATCTCAACCAGGCGAAGTAAGGTGACGGTGAACACGATCGAGAAAAGGCCTTTAAAAAAAGCTGGTACTGGAGGTTTTATCTTCCATCTTACAGCACCATTGGTTTTTAGTGTTGTTTTTTTGTGTAGTACACGTTTAACCAACCAGAAATAGCTTGTAAACTAAGCGACCATATCTGCATGTAATGGAGAGGAATAACCAAATAATGCATGAAATCAGAGCACAATCTGATCAAATATATGGTCTTGAATAGTTCATGACTCAAAACAAACGTTATCTTTATAAAGATTAATCTTTTATCGTTTCTGTTGCTTTGCACGTAGTTGAAACCGTTGAACACTTCATTGGTTATTAAATACAATCTAAATGGATGTGTGAATAAAATCTGTAGTATGGAGCATGTGTGGAGTGTGGAGTATGGAGCATGCCCCCCCCCCACCTCCCCCCACCTCCTCCTTTATGGCCATGCAGACTTCTCTGTAGCTTACGTCAGCGGACCTTGAGGAGGGAGGCGAGTTTGATAGCAGATTAGTACTGCAGCTTTTTAGGAATCTCCCACGGGAACGAGTCGCGGCCGAAGTGGCCGTACGCAGCCGTCTTCTGATAAATGGGCTTCTTCAGCTGCAGTTCCCTGGAACACAGACACCTGCGGGTTTAGCAGCCGTCAGAGACCAGATCAACACGCATGACAGACTAAACCTGAAGTATTACAGGCTCACAGCCAGCTAAGAAGCAGATTTCCCACACAAGTCATTCGCTTCAGCTACAGAGCAGAGGAAATATCACTATTACTAACTAGCACTAGTTCGTGTTACTTCAGACATTCATAACCAATCGTGATGCAGAACTCTCAGCAGAAGAACCCACTAAATATCGAAGATGGATTCTGCGTGATGTGTGAAAAATCAGGAGTTCATTATAAACTGAATTGAACTGAACAAGGCGCATGTTAATTTAATATTTATCACGATCCTGACACGCAGCACTGGCGTAGCTCAGCGATAAAAACGGACAATTTTCCCCGTCCACCTACGTCCTCTATACAAACTAACCCCGTGTCTCAAACTGCATACTCGAGTACTATTCTAAACCATTCTTGGGCACTAATACTAACCTCTTACACACCTTTAAACCTACCGAACGGCCTGTTTTGCACACCGGCCTTTTAGATTACTTGTTTGGTTTTTTTTGTTTTTTTAATTTAATAGAAAAGGTTCGAGTTTTCAACGTTTAGATGGCACTCATGACAATCACGACGAGGATGGAAAGTTTCACACGCGCGTCTTGTTATCAAATGTAAAAAATGATCCGCCTCAATTGAGAGCACACCTTTATTAGATGCGCATTTTGGAAAACCCATTTCTTTTGGGTTTATTTATTTATTTATTTTACATGCGACATTCCAAAAAATCGTATGAAAATACGTGGATGGAAACATAGTTTGTAAATAAATATATAGTAGATAGGAAGTAAAAGCCATTGAACCGCTGCTGTACCTTCCGAGTGAGCGGAGAACGAACTGCAATGCAATGCACAGTGGGGTTTTTTTTTTTTACCTCACAATGACTCCTGGACGAAGGTCAAAGTTCTTCTTGACAATCTCTAGCAGTTCCCGCTCGCTCTTCTTCGACGTGCCATAGTGGAAAATAGAGATAGACAGAGGATGAGCCACTCCGATTGCATAGGAAACCTGGAAGACATCGCCAGCAACGTTTACAACAAACACCGAAATGTAGTGCAGGCTTTTTAAATCACGATTAAATAAAATAATGATAAAACACTGAATCAATCCGTAGCGCTCATTTATTATGAATATCGTCACACGTATTTTTACACTGTGCTGAAACAGTCATTCGACTGACATTCCTGCTTATCGCATTCATCTTGCGTTTACATCATGTGATGCACATGAAACTACTGGGTTCTGAGTACGTACCACACTGTATCCTCTTGCTTGTCGCTGTATACGTAAGCACGAATGATTTTCCTCACCTGTACAAGTACACGTCTGCAGAGTTCAGCTTTGACCAGAGACTTGGCCACCCAGCGGGCCGCGTAGGCAGCGGAGCGGTCGACTTTAGTGTAATCTTTCCCAGAGAAAGCACCGCCACCGTGGGCACCCCAACCTCCGTATGTGTCTACAATAATCTTACGACCGGTTAATCCAGCATCGCCCTGTCAACACAGTCAGACCGGACATGAAGGGTGAGCATATATACCAGCTATAAAGAAAGCTAGTAATAGTAGAATCCTGACCGAAATGTAAAGGCTTAAAGACGGTACACAAACATCACCTGAGGTCCCCCGATGACGAAGCGTCCGCTCGGCTGCAGGTGGTAAACGGTGTCGTCGTCCAGGTAACTGCATGGCACTACCGCTTTCACCACCTTCTCCTTCAGGGCGTCACGCATTTCGTCCAGGCAGATGTCATCGTCGTGCTGCACAGAGATGACGATCGTGTGCACACGCACTGGCAGCATGGCACCGTGGTCCTGCCTATACTGCACAGTCACCTGAGAACAACAAGAACCCAATGTGACCATTTCAGACATCGTTCATAATGCGTGACCTTTGACCGCGGACATCTCCGTCGCTGACGCGGGCGAGACCAGGTGCATTTCCATGGCATGGAGCGTTTGTTCGTGCTTCATGGTGGCTGGCCAGCACTCTGCTCTGGTCTTGTACACGTTCGCCTTGAGATAGATGAGCATCGTGCGATCGCAAAGCACTAACGTAACTTGGTGCCATTTTAGCCACGTACCGGTGACTCCTGCCTGGGTGTTTGGAAGCAGGTCACCATCGGCGCAGACGAGCGAGCCCAGATACATGAACTGAGAGACCTTGTTCTGGTCCTAGAGGTCAACTCGGATTGCTCTGTCCTCCTGCGGTCCACATTCCATATAGTTGGTCTTTCTGATGTTAAGTCGCATCCAGTTTTCTTCTAGCTTGAGATCTTGACGCTCTTCTTCCTCTAGCATGACATCCTCAGCGAAACGTAGTGTCCGCGGATGCTGCTGTGGCCGTGTGGTTGATTTTGCAAGTGCTTGAACGTTTATTTTTGACTGATGGCGGTCAGTGATGCTCAAAAAAAATTACAAAAAAAATTTTTTTTACCAATTAAAGAGTAAATATGGTGGATCCGTTATGCTGAGGCATTTATCTGACAGGGTTTGACTCCACTTGTCCCATTAGATGGAAGCATCACCGCAAATCAATATAAAGTTCGGATTGATCACCCTTACACCATCATATCCTGATGGGCGTGGTCTCTTCCAGGATGACCCTGCCCCCACGCACAGGTCACGACGCCTCATTGTATAGTTTGACGAGGATCATCTATGATGAGGTAAAGCCTATGCTATGTTCTTCACACTGACCAGGTCTCAACTCCAACTGAACACCTAAGGGGAGATTTTGGAGTGACGTGTGAAACCATAAAAACATCAGATGAGGGGAAATCTTTTGGAAGAACAGTGTTCATCGCTCCAGTACGGTTCCGGTGACGTTTACGATCTGATCCGGTTTTACACTGAAACTGTTCTGGTAGCTCATCATGGCCCAACACATTACTAACACGCTTTCTAGTTTTTTTCCCCCTTTAATTAGTTACTCATCTGTAGGTCGCGTCCAGAGATGTTTCCAAAAACCCAAAGATTGTTTACGTTTATGTGATTGTAAAGAATAATTAATGATAATGAAATGTTAGGAGTGTTACTAAATGATAGAAATCACAGCTACTAAGGCCGCCAGTTCAGCAGCAGCAAATAAACGATAAGATGTGTGGCACCAAAGGTTCGAGTTGAGCTCACCTGGGTCTTGGAGTCCGGTCGAAGCCAGGGCAGGACTCCGCTGCGACGCAGTTCAGCCATTTTGGCGTTGAGCTTATGGGCCAGGATGATGGTGAGGGGCATGCACTCTTCCGTTTCATCCGTGGCATAGCCAAACATCAGACCCTGAAAAACAGCACAGTACACGAGCGCATGAAAGATCACGATGCACGTCTACACACACACACGAACGCACGTTTTGTCCCCATCAAGATATAAAAACTTATCTTAAGCTCTCACACAAGCACGGAAACCTTTAAACTTATAAATACGCGCAAATCTGTAATAATAAAGCGAGACATGTCTCCCCGTTTAAGCCCTTCAATGTTTAACTTACAGGATCTTCTACCATGCTGAACTCATGAAAATATAAGAGAGTGCTTGGGATCCGTCCATATTCAATAACTGACCTGATCCCCTGCGCCAACGTCCTCCTCGTTACGGTCCAAGTGAACTCCCTGGGCGATGTCCGGAGACTGCTGCTCCAAAGCCACTAACACGTTGCAGGTCTTATAATCAAAGCCTAAGTGTAAAGAGGATACAGGTATTAACTGAATAGCACTACATGCCGATTTTTTTTTTCATACCAGTCCATTCCCAGTGCTGATACACACGAACCTTTTGAGGAGTCGTCATAGCCGATGTGTTTGACAGTGTCGCGGACAATCTTCTGGTAGTCCACGGTGGCACGAGACGTCACCTCTCCAGCCAGCAGGACCATTCCAGTCTTGGCTACCGTCTCTGAAAGAGGAAAAAAAAAAAATATATATATATATATATATATATATATATATATATATATATATATATATATATATATATATAAAGTACATTAAAAAGGGTGCACGTAGACATTTAGGAGACGCGTATCAAGAGTGTCAAATCATTTATTTACCACAAGCCACTTTGGCACATGGGTCTTGCTTAAGATGGGCATCAAGAACAGCGTCACTAATCTGGTCACAGATCTTGTCTGTTAAAACATACAATTGAACAAAACATAAAACAACACGATAGTGCAAACAAGTGCAAGGATCAGTTGTTATTAAGAGTTAATAGAGAGTTATTTAAACCTGGACATCATCTAGTTGGAAGTGTATTCACACCTAGTGCTCATTATACACCATATAGGAAGAAAATATACGTTCAATCAGTCCTAACATTTGCACTTCTCTGTGATTGTTTCCAAATCAATGTTAAGAGTAATGATAACGGAGTCTTTATTACTCACATACACACAGTGAAATTCTTTTCTGCGGATACCCCAGCATGTGAGAAACTGGGGTCAGAGTGCAGGGTCAGCAATGATACAGAACCCCTGGAGCAGAGAGGGTTAAGGGCTTTGCTCAGGGGCCCAACAGTGACTAATGAATGTTAACAGCATCTGAAGCGTCCACACAGCTGTTATACACACACACAGAGATAGATAGAGTGCAAATACGACTTGATGATAGTGATTTCCTCGAGTTTGACCTCAACACATAAACATGCACTTACAGTATCAAGACATGCATAAGTGTGAAAACCCCTACACATCGCCTTTATGACCTCTGTGATTAAAGCTAAACCCGGAAAAGGAGCAGCACAGCTGCATGCTAGCTTTCCAGCTCTCACGCGCCGGCTTGACAATGAAGCAGCGTGGTTCAGCTGAGCTCTACAGTGGTGTGATCAGATTACCCGGATGTCCCTCTCCCACCGACTCGGAGGTGAATAAAAAGCAGTCTTCATCAATGAAGCCGTTGTGGAAACCGTTCATTTCTCCGTTCATGTCTGGGCTTCAGAGTTTCTGCTGTGCGAACGGCTCGTGCTTTCAGATGATCACCGCCTCGTGCAGCCCCGCGTGCTCACACCACAAAGCTTCTACCCCGTTCTCTCCTGACGTCATGCTGTCCATATTCCTTCCACGTGTATTTCGTGTTTCCAGGATGCTCATTAGTGGCCCCTAGTGGTCGAAAGAAGAATAATAATAATCCTGTGTAGCGTGTAACACCCAGATACTGTACCGCGTTCCATTCCCTGTTTAACGCCTCATCGGCTCAGGGAGATCCGCCATCTTGTGGCGCTGAAAAAACAACACTTTTAACACAAAGTTAGGACTGCAAATTTACAATGTACACAGTTTAATAATAATTAATAATATACTACCGTGCTAAACGCATAGCAGACAAGCCAAAGCGTTATATATATATATATATATATATATATATATATATATATATATATATATATATATATATATATATATATATATATATATATATATATATATATATATATACAGTATATCTCTGTGTAACATTGACTGTGCTAAATGGCTAACATATCAAATAAACAAAGTCCTGTTACTGTTTTTACTGCATAGTGTTAAATTTGTGCCAAAAGTGTGTATTGAATGAAAATTTTCAAGAAACTACAATAATATAGTAGCAGTAGTAGTAGTAGTAGTAATAATAATAATAATAATAATAATAATAATAATAATAATATGGCTGGCTGTGGCTCAGGTGGTACAGCGGGTTGTCCACTAATCATAGGGTTGGCGGTTCGATTCCCGGCCTACGTGACTCCACATGCCGAAGTGACCTTGGGCAATTCACTGAACCCCCAGTTGCTCCCGATGGCAAGCTAGTGCCTTGCATGGCAGCTCGTTGGGGTGTGTGTGTGTGAATGGTTGAATGAGAACCAGTGTCAAGCACTTTGGATAAAAGCGCTATATAAATGCAGACCATTTACAATAAATATACAGTGAGAAAGAAGAAAAACAGTGAACTAACGGTGGTAAAAATGTACCGTGGTCTTCAAATAAACAGCGTTCTTTGTTAACAGTTTTGTAATTCACTAATCATGGTTTATGGACGCGCTGCCAGAGTTTTCGTTCACACTTTCAAAGTTTTCTTTTACGCTCCACGTTACGTTACGTTCGCCACTCAGGCCCAAACCTAAATACATCTTTGATAATAGTGTTTTGTGAGTTGTAACAACATAAGAACAATCACTGGCTGTGCTTCACACAGCCCATTCTGAGGGTCACTGCACTAATGCAGACTTTTTTCAGGTAGGTAAATTAGTGGAAAATGTCCTTTAAAATTTGTAGAATTTTACCCAAAAAACCCTGTAATATTTCTCATATGTTAGGAAAAGAAAAACAAAAGAACTTTTGAAGCTTTAGTGAGAGTTTGCTATTGCAGTGGTTAGTACTCGAGTCTGATTGGGACAAATTAAGCAGGATTAGGAAAGGTTACATGAGATGTCCATTATGTATTTTTTTAGTACACCATCTTGTCAATTCAAGTACATAATCTTTCTCTTATTGGGAGTTCTGCTTTGAGATCTTTGGTGTTGCAGAAAATTAACAAACTCTGTTCTGTAGATAACTATCAAACCACTCTTGATATCATATATGGTAAGTCTGTTGATTTAGAGCAGGCGGAACCAAAGATTTGAACAATCAGAGGTTTTTTATGCTTTCTGTAGTGTGATCTGTCCCTCTAGTGGTGGTGTGATGTGTCCCTCTAGTGGTGATGTGATGTGTCCCTCTAGTGGTGATGTGATGTGTCCCTCTAGTGGTGGTGTGATGTGTCCCTCTAGTGGTGATGTGATGTTTCCCACTAGTGGTGATGTGTCTCTCTAGTGGTGGTGTGATGTGTCCCTCTAGTGGTGATGTGATGTTTCCCACTAGTGGTGATGTGTCCCTCTAGTGGTGGTGTGATCTGTCCCTCTAGTGGTGGTGTGATCTGTCCCTCTAGTGGTGGTGTGATGTGTCCCTCTAGTGGTGATGTGATGTTTCCCACTAGTGGTGATGTGTCCCTCTAGTGGTGGTGTGATCTGTCCCTCTAGTGGTGGTGTGATCTGTCCCTCTAGTGGTGGTGTGATGTGTCCCTCTAGTGGTGGTGTGATGTGTCCCACTAGTGGTGATGTGATGTGTCCCTCTAGTGGTGATGTGTCTCTCTAGTGGTGGTGTGATGTGTCCCTCTAGTGGTGGTGTGATGTTTTCCTCTAGTGGTGATGTGTCTCTCTAGTGGTGGTATGATGTGTCCCTCTAGTGGTGATGTGATGTGGCCCTCTATTGGTGGTGTGATTGTCCCACTAGTGGTGGTGTGATGTGTCCCACTAGTGGTGACGATGGACGAGTGTCTAATCCAGGGTCCATCAGAACATGCACAGAAACTCTGCACAGACAGCTCAGAATTGAACCAGGGTCTCTAAAGCTGTGATGCTGTGACACGATGATGCCCACCTATTGTACAGCTGGCTTTACCTAATAAGTGACATAAACCTGCAGAGGGCCGGCAGCTGCCAGGAGACCCAACACCATACACTGGATTATGACTGTATGTTCTCAATAAATATTAAAAACAAATTTCCAGCTCATCAATGCCTGTGTTGCTCTGCATTTGTTTGTTTAGCTCGCACACACGCTCAGCACACAAAAAACATGGCTCCAGGTATGCAGACAAACTTGAAATGAATTAACTGGAGAAAGTTGGCAAAAAGTACTGATGCTGATTAGCCTTCTTCTTTACATTGTACATATATTTTCCGACATCACTTGTTTTTTTTGTTTGTTTTTTTACAATGTGTTAAATGCTCAGTGACATACAGTGCCCTCCACTAATATCAGCACCTTTGGTAAATATGAGCAAAGAAGGTTGTGAACAAGTGTCTTTATTGTTTAACCTTTTGATCTTTTGTGAAAAAAATCACAAAAATACTCTGCTCTCATGGATATCAAACAATTGCAAACACAACACAGGATTATCTAAAAAGAAATATCTTTGTTAAATATAGGTGTGCAACAATTATTGGCACCCTTTTAGTCAATAATTTGTGCTAGCTCCCTTTGCCAGGATAACAGCTCTGAGTCTTCTCCTATAATGCCTGATGAGGTTGGAGAATACATGGAGAGGGATCTGAGACCGTTCCTCCATACAGAATCTCTCCAGATCCTTCACATTTCGAGGTCCATGCTGGTGGACTCTCCTCTTCAGTTCACCCCACAGGTTTTCTATGGGTTTCAAGTCAGGGGACTGGGATGGCCATGACAGGACCTTGATTTTGTGGTCAGTAAACCATTTCTGTGTTGATTTTGATGTATGTTTTGGATCATTGTCCTGCTGGAAGATCCAGCCACGGCAAATTCTCTATTTTGGTTTCATCTGACCATAGAACCCGATGCCATTTGAAGTTCCAGTAGTGTCTGACAAACTGAAGACGTTTGAGTTTGTTTTTGAATGAAAGTAGAAGCTTTTTTCTTGAAACCCCTTGCAAACTACTTGTGGTGATGTAGGTGACTTCGGATTGTAGTTTCGGAGACTTTCTGACCCCAAGACGCAACCCCTGTGTCCATCAGCAAATTCACCGGCGCACGTTTACAATGTGAAATTGCACTGTATCAAGATGAGAGCATTGGAGATCAGCTATCGCTTCCTTACATGACATTACATTTTGTGAACATTTGAAAATACAAGGACTACGATGGTTTCACATTGACAAGGATTTATTTTCTTATGGACACTAGTGTTCGACAACATCGGCCACGTGGCTTCCATCACAGATGAACCTTCATCAATGAAATACGCTAATCTATAAAGTACTATCTGTTAAATGAAACACTTTCAATAAAATCTGAAATAAAATAATCAATTATATAATACATTACAGAATAAATCGGATCTGATTTAACAAAATACATCAGGTCAGATATACAATTAGATATGCAAAAAAACGAAATGCAAGGGTGAGTCATATGAAACTCTTAAAAGTACAACAGAAATTAGAATTGAATCTGCTTATTTATTTATTTATTTATTTATTCACTTTCCTTTGACTCACCCTCATTCAAATAAAGCATTTGTGAATTTTTAATTTAAATGAAAACCTGCCTATTTATAATGCCTTCAAGACCCTGGCCAGCAGAATGGCATTCTGCATATAGTATATATAATGCCGTAAAAATATCAATTAATACACATATACATACAATATCACGTTATATAAACACATTAGTTTCTTTTTCTTTTTTTTGGCAATGATTGTCAGTTCTACCCATATACATAAACAATTTCCATCTCAGGGAGGAGTCCCAGCTATTCTACAGACACAAACAAGATCTAAACCTGACCCTTAATTCATAATCCTGACCCAAAGCTCTCTAACCACAATACTGAGGACTGTAGGTGAAATAGACCCTAAGAGATTTATTTTGTCATGTAAGAAAGAAAGAATGAATGAATGAAAGAAAGAACTGAGAAGCATAAGTGCATATAAATAACTCTCAGCTCAGTAATAATTCAATAAATACAGGCTGTAAAAAATATATCCTGTTTTCATAAGCTGTGGTCAAGCGTTCAATAGCAGAAACATTACAACCGCGTTGTTTAGGAGACAGCACTGTTTCTTTTACGCCCTTCAGTAAAAAAATATTTCCAGCCCGTAATGTTTCGCTGCTCCCAGGAGGATGATTGTAAGAGTTTTATAAAACTACAAATATGATGTTAATCTGAGTAAATCTGACGAGCACCGTTACCACACAGGAATAAGATCAGGGCCATAAAATCAGCGACCGGCAAAATTTGCTAAACGATATCATTCTTAGCAAGCTAAAAAATTTGACGCCGTCACCATGTCTCTTTCCAGAAGAATTCATTCAGGGGTTTCTCTGCTCGTTTGTTATTGATCTATTAAAGTGTTTTGTTTTGTTTTTTGTTGGTCCAGCCCACTTGATAGTGGGAGATATTACACTTAGGTGTAATATGGATCATTACCTCAAATAGGTCTGATACATCTAACTACAACATGTCACTGTTCTGTGAGGATGGCTCTGATTAACATGCTTTTTCAAATTTTTTTTTATTTTTATAGTAGTTCTACATGGAAAAATATAAAAAGCGCGAAACTACATAAAACACGTCGAACCTCGTCCTTTTATCTAACCTTAAAGTTTAAGGGTCGTTTAGAATTTCACGCAGCTTTGAATTCTGCTTTTTCACAGCACAATATGTTTGCATGACATACAGTACAGTCACACACATACAAACGCGTAAGTACATATACACGGTCTTACACTTACATAGCACGCTGTGTAAAATAGTACTCCTGGTCCTAAACGGTGCACTGAGATTCACCAGATACTGGACTACAGCTACCGGAACTGCTAATCAGTGGAACTAGCGAGAGAGAAAGAAAGAGAGAGAGAGCTTGAGAGAGATTTAGAGAGAGATCTTCACCACACAGGACAAATCCTAGAAAATACCAGGTGACACAATCACAGAATCTCCACAGTTACAGTTACAGCAGTGATGTAGTACTGCGTGACACTTAAGATCAAATCTAACCAGGCACAAAAAACGTTTATGTGACGTTCTTCCACACATCTAACTAGATTAACTTGAATATTGTTGTATGATTTATTCACAAAGTATGAATAAGTTCTTGCTAACGCGTTTGTTTTTTTCCCCAGTCACGGTCACAGTTAAAGAAAAAAGTTTTTTCTTTTCTTTCTCAACATGATTCCCTTTTGCACAGTCTATACTAGGCTTACGCAGTGCGTGCACATTTCGTTTAGCATTGGATTCTTAAAAGACGTGGAAGAACATGACCTCGGAGATTTCTGTCAAGGTTTGCCTTTCAAGACCTCAACTGTAACAAGAACACTACCACAGCAAAGCAAGGAACGAACGATATGATTCCGGCGATGTGAAATTCACGTGGGAGAGTCGACGGGTGTGCAGACGGACCTGTGTAACACTTAACATTTAATCATGTTCTGCTAGCAATACACGGCTGCTACAATGGATCGGCCTCTCCTGACATACAGCGTATGGAGCTTAGCGGATGAAAGCGCAGGTCCCTACACTGATAGTAAACGTCTAACTTCTCGTCAAGACAAGAAACGAATGCCCCGGATGAGTCCTGGCAGATTAATGAGAGAAAATAGAACCGGCTGACGTGTGCTACCACCAAATCACTCTTATCGTTAGTGCGGCGGTCAGCAAAGGCATTTTAATCAGCAAAAGAAACCTGAAAACCTGGCAGTTTCACAGAGATTTAGGAAAGACCTGCGATGCCCTCAACAAACACCACTGCAGAGTGTCCTGATTGAGTTTAAAAGGCATTATATACATTGGAAAACACCAAAGGCTAAATCCTCATTATGTATTATTTAAAAAATATTTTAATTGAACTATTGTGCTTTGCTCTTTCTTAAAATCCCAGAATTGAACCATTCTGTTTGTAGCTGATTAAAATAGGGGGAAAGGAAGGTTGGAGAATGACGTATGACATGAACTGCGGAAAAAAAGACAAAGACTTTAATTCAGTCCACCGCCGTAACTCTGTCCTTCCACATGTAAGACTCCAAGTAACAAACAACGTCACGATACAGCAAAAGCACAAGTGAGAATCCTTAAGCTCCTGCGCTACATCCTCATGCCCGCTCCAGCGTCTCATTGTGCTCGTTTAGGGCACCTGTGGCTTTCCGCGGTTTTTCCCTGAGTTTGAGTCTCGATCATCTGTGGAGTCAGTCGTTTTAACGGGGCTGCCAGCCTTTGAGCTGGAAGCGGAATGGGATGAGTCGTGTCCTGAAAGGGGTCTGTGGGTGGTTCCCTCTTGCTCGGTGGGCGTGGCGCTGCGGCTACTGCTGCTGCTGCCCTTCTTGACCTCATCCTCAGAGGTAAAATCTGAGCTGTCGGAGGGACTGAGACCAGCCGCGCTGGACGAGGGCAACTGGATCTGCAGAAGCATTAAAAGGGCAAATTATAAACGCCACTGTAAGGTTTGTCTGTGAGGGTTTTCAGTCATCCAGGTTACTTTAAATGTCTAGTCAAACAACTCAAGGTGCTAGAACCATTTTCATTTACCAGCATGACTCCATCACTTGTTAATGTTCAGTTCTTAAATGAATAGTGGTATGAATAGTATAAATTAAATGTATACAATTGTCATGTGAGATTATGAAACAAAGTCACTAATTGAAGAGAAACTAAACGAGTCAACATTTAATTATCAAATTTGACCGAAAGTGTGTAGACACCTGATCATCACACCCATATATGTGGTTCTTCCCCACAAAGTCTGAAGCACACAACTGTATAGAACGTCTTTGTCTGCTGTAACATTACAATTTCTCTTCAGTGGAACTCAGACGCCCAGACCTGTTCCAGCATGACAAAGTGAGCTCCATGAAGACATGGTGTGCCAAGGTTGGACTGGAAGAACCTCAAGGTTGAGTGTCCTGCACCTCAATCCCACTGAACCCCTTTGGGATGAACTGGAACACCGACTGCACCCCAGAGCTCCTCACTCAACATCATGAATGATCACAAATCCCCACAGCTACGCTCCATAATCTAGTGGAAAACCTTCTCAGAAGTGTGGAGCTTATTAGAACAGCCACTGGAATGGCATGTTCAACAAGCACGTGTGTGCGCGTGCGTGTGATGGTCAGGTGTCCGTAAACGTTTATTTTTTTGTTTATGTGTGTGAGCAGTCTGGAAAAACCTGGCTCAATCTAGCAAACAGCCAAAAAAGGAAAAAAAAATTGATTTCGACCAAAATATTTTTTTTGAGATAGCTGCCTGCATGCCATAGCACAACAGACATAAGCCTAATCAATTAGGTCAGTAACGACCTGTACTGGCTGTCAGAATGCCCACAATGCTCCTGCACTGGAGTCAGAATACAACCTTTACATGCAAATTTCTTTTCCATTTTAATTTTTAAGGGTAACCAGATTTAAAATGCTATAAAATGCTATAACTTACCTGGAATGGCTCAGTAACACCCACAATAGAGTTCATATTGTTGCTAAAGTAACCCAAAATGTAGTCACCAGACTCCTTTGGTAACTCCTCCTCTGCAAAGGTGACCTGCACAGGCGAGAATTTAAAAACGCCCGATCGGTTATTGCCGCATCTTTATTCCGAAATAATCTTTCCACTGAAAGGAAGATGTACTCCACACTGGTATGTGTTTATTGTTTCTTGTCTTACATGGTGCTCCTGTCTCAGGTAATCTGATTCCTCCTGTTTAGCCCAAGTGTAACTCACATAGTCTTTATGATGTTTAAATCCAACCTGGAAGAAATGGATTGCGTAAAAAGCAACGCATTTATAAAATGCCGATGAATTCATTTTGCTCTGCTTATATTGCACGTTTCATTCGTTGTTCATCGTATGAGAAGTGCACATTACAATACAAAGGCATTTGGCCAGTTTGCCACATTCCCAGTTTACCATAATTCAACTGTTAATGTTAACTGTTCATGTTCTTCATTTTGCCTTCCCATGTGTTGTCTCTGATATCTAAATAGAAAAGATCTTGTTTGAAGCTAAGAAAACATTCTCAAGATAATAGTATCACATAGTGGATCCATGTGTCTTTGCTAGTCACATACTCAACCTTCCAATTCAGCTCAATTTATATAGCACATTTCCCAGATGCATTTGTCTTCAGGCAGCTTCAAAAAAGGTATAAAAACATGGAAAAACTCATTTTTATTCGTAAGCTAATATAAACATAGTGAAATAATTTCCTACTGAGACAAAGTACCTTGTAAAGTCCAATCCAGTCCCAGGAACTTCTGGAGTAACCGTGCACCACCTTAAATTTGGCCATGGCATCAGTCACGTCCCTCCATTCATCCTCTACAATGAGTGTTACCAAAGGGATGTCCACCTTATATGGGAACTGTGGAGACCAGTGTATATTACAGTGATACACAGTTCTGATAGAAACAACCCCAGCTTTCCCTATCGACCTCAGCCATGGCTTTACCTGCAGGGTGAAGATGGAGGAGACGGGCTTGTGGTCACTGACAGTGTACTCCATGTGACTGCGGTAGAAGTGCTGTGTAACTCGAGTGCCGGTGGTGAGGCCTGACACCGAGCTGCGCTTGGACACATTGCTAGCTAGAGCCATTGGCCTCATCCGCCACAGAATGCGATCGGTCCATGCTGGCTTACGCTTTTTCCCACTGGGAAGTGAATATGAACGATGGACTCATGAGAAGATGATTTCAGGAGAAATGACTAAGATATGTAAGCAAATGCGTAAAAAAAAAAAAAGATGGTTCATTTGCTATTCCGCACACTGGTATGTGTTTATTGTTTGTGTCTGACGTGCTTCTTCAGAGTCAAGCCCAAAGCAAACTTCTAAAAACGTTTCCTTAAGTGTTCACACTGCACAACAACAAACTTCGTTTACGGACAGTCGGGCTGGTTTAAAAATGGATGATCCCTTTAATAATGATGAGTCTTTATTGGTCTATACATTACAGCACAGTGAAATTCTTTTCACATACCCCAGCATACCAGGAAGTTGGGGTCAGAGCACAGGGTCAGCCATGATACAGCGCCCCTGGAGCAGAGAGGGTTAAAGGTCTTGCTCAAGGGCACAACAGTGGCAGCTTGACAGTGCTGGGGCTTGAACTCCCGACCTTCTGATCAGTAACCCAGAGCCTTAACCATCTAGCAACCACTGCCCTACATCAAAATGTTACTATTGCTAGTGACATGTAAGAGACAAAGAGTGACACGTAAGCGATTGTGGGTGAAGCCTTTGGTTGTTGTGACGTGAGAGACAGGCTGCTTACTTACATTTATACACAGAACTGCAGACTGAGGATGTGCTTTTTCAAAATTTTGCTCGGTTTGTCCAGGGGCGTAACCTGGCCTGGGCACCCAAGACCAATCAGACAGCGTTTACAAGAAAATACGTGGAAATACTCTTGTCTTACTGGCTGACAGGTCTCAATTGTATCAAACACTAGCTCACACTGTCAGTGTGAGAGAAAAATGGACATACTGGGTTGAAACCGAGACACTAACATCCTCTTATAGGAAACCAAGGTGTGTAAATGTCTATATGAGTTCCAGTTTATGTGAACATAAATAACGTACTTTGCATGGCACTGTAGCAGCTAAACCCATACAGTGATAGCTTAGTTGTGCCTCCCCTTGGCTAGCAACATAAAAACTAGCCTAGTCTCATGTTAGATAGCCAAAAAGTTTGATATTTCATTGGTCTTCCAGTCCTGCACACAGTGATAACACCCGAGGCAAGTTTTATGATAAATCCAACTTTTTTCTCTAATAAGTAATTAGCCCTCACACGCAAGAGAAAAATGCACGGAAACAGTCTATTTAGAAGTATGTGAGCCTAGCACCTAGTGCACAGGCTTTCGTTTCTATGGAGTTTGCAGGGACACTTGCCTCATCGTCATGGCAACAGTTCGTGACCAGGTCAGATCACGTCAGAGTTTGTTGGAAAATCATACGCACTGTTCAGACTTTAAACGACCTGACAGACGCTGAACGAACATGTCCAGTCGGTGAAAACAGACAGCGACAGGGTTAACGCACTGATCCGACGAAACCCGACAAACGTGTCTGTCACCGTTGGTCTGTGCGGTGATGGCAGTCAGATGGACGGTTCTTAGATATTTGAAGCCTGTCCATCAAACAAAGGATGTGTAGATAAAAAGCAGGTTTGGACAGTTTTTTTTTTGTTTAGGAGAGTAACTTATTATTTAAAAAAAAAAAAAAACGCCTACTGTAGAACTGCAAAACGAAATAATCTAAAATAGTAGCACACATTTCTGTTCTGTTCAAATCAATTTTGTTTGTGTAGCGCTTTTAAGAATAGACGGTGAATGAGACGGTTAAGAATAGACTGGAGGTGGATTCTGATCTCTTATGCGCAAGTCAGAAGTGACAGTGACAAATTCCCCGAGACGACATGAGGAAGAAACCTTGAGGGGGACCAGATTCAAAAGGAAAGCCAGCATCCTATTCTGGGTGACACCAGACAAATCATTTCTCTTCTACAGCTCAATACTATACTATATTTATTGCGTTTGATAGGCTGTTCAGCGTGAACATATTGTGAATAAAAGTCCTGGGATGAGTCAAGAGCTTGCAGGTGCGATCTGGGCTTAAACTTATTTTGGGAAGGACAAATTTTCTGATTGTTCCATTGTTTCATTTCCAAACCAGGATAAACTAACCAGGGCTAGTGACGCATAAGATGTACATAGACGTTGTACTTTTTTAAAGTAAAACTAACTTTTAAAAAACTAAGCCTGAGGTACATTTCCGTGCAGATGGGAATACTGTACAACACTGAGGTTAGTCAGTTCAACACATAATTCCCTGAAAAGTTCAATGTTGCTTCAACTCTATAGGTGTTAATTTGTTTAGCTCGCTCATAATTTGTCCTAATTTAGACAACCGAGTTACACCTGCTCAGATTTGTTCATCTGTACCTGGTATCATAGGTGTTAGTTCCCACATCGAACTTGTATGTAGGAGGGAATTTCAGAGGTCCTTCCTGGAAGCCTTCCAGTACAGTCTCAGTGTCTTTGGCCATGTTCAACTATAAGACGCAAAAAATTTAAACAAGATAAAAATAGAAACATCGATATGCACATGCCGCTACGGTGATATTAAGCATTTACAATGTGTATGAAAAACAATGAGAATCATTTAAGCACACCCTTTTATAACTGGTGATGTGGCTGTGTTCAGAATAAACCAATCACATTTAATCTCAAGTTCAAAAGTAATTATCGTAGTTGTCATCAATTAGATTATTCTGATTAACTCCAAATAAAGACCAGCTGTTTCTGTAGGATTTTCTTATCTCGACATCTTCTTGGTTTCATCTGACTGCTGAAGCCGTGGTCCACAAAGAGCTGACAAAGCATGTACGGTATCTCACTTGTCAAAATTTATTGATCAGGAGAGAGGTAGAGAAGAATTTTCCAAAACTTTAAATGTACCATGGAACACAGTGAAGGTCATCAACAAGCACAGAAAATGGGGCACCACAGTGACATCACCAAGAACAGGACGTCCCTCCAAAATTTACAAAAGGACAAGACAAAATCTTACCAGGGAGATTACCAGGAGACCTACAGCAACACTAAAGGAGCTGCAGGAATATCTGACAAGTACTGATTACTCTCTGCATGTGACAACAGTCTCTCGTATTCTTTACATGTCTGGGCTATGGGGTAGGGTGACTAGACTGAAGCCCTTTCTCACAAAAAACATCCAAGCCCAACTAAACCACCCTAAACCATGTGGCAAAATGTGCTGTGGTCTGATAAGACCAATTCCAAAAGGTATAATAATTACAAAATTCCAGAAGGTATGTTTGGCGCAAAAAGAAAAGCGCATCACCAAAAGAACACCACACTCACGGTGAAGCATGGTGGTGGCAGCACCGTGCTTTAGGGGCTGCTTCTTTTCAGTCAGAACTGGGGCTTTTATGAAGGTGGAGGGAATCATGAATAGCTACAAATACCAGTCGATTTTAGTGCAAAACCTTCAACTGTCTTCTATTAAACTGAAGAAGAAAAGGAATTTCACCTTTCAGCACGACAAAGACCCAAAGCATAAATCCAAATCAACAAAGGAATGACTTAACCAAAAGACGATCGGTGTTTTTAAATGACGTAGCTAGAGGCCAGACCTGAATCCAACTAAAAATCTATGGGGTGACCTGAAGTGGGCTGTGCACAGGACATACCCTCACAATCTGATGGGTATAGAATGTTTTTGTAAGAAAATATTGCCAAGTCAAGACAGACTGACAGACTCTTACCCAAAAAGACTGAGTGGTATAATAAAATCAAAAGGTGCTTTAACAATGTATTAGTTTAGGGGTGTGCACACTTACGCAACTAGGTTATTCGAACTTTTTTATTTTTTTATTTTTTGCCTAAAATGTTTGATTTATTTTTTACTTTATTTTTTTATGATGTGATTTCACTTTGAGGACAGAAAAAAGACCTGACATGATTTATCTTGATTTCTTTCTTCTTCTTCTTCTTTTTTTTTTTTACTTCATATAAACCTGTCATTTTACAGGGGTGTGCAGACTTTTTATATCCATTGTATAGTAGCAGTAATGGGAATAAATTGCCATAAAACATTTACCTAAATCAAGAAGTGACTTTTCTTTTATGTTCTCTGTCATTACAGACTATTTCGTATTAAGTAATGCACTGCCTTTCAAGCTGTGCGCTGCTAAAGATTATACTATTAGGCAAATTTCAAAAGCATCTTTATACCGCAGCAGTTTCTATAGTAACAACATTCCACATTAAAAAAAAAAGTGTGTAATGGTGTGTTGAAGTTTTTTTTATAACACTTTATTTGAAGGGCTCTTACATATGAACTTCATAACACACTCATAACCGTTACATTAAGCTTTTATAAAAAAAAATTTTTTTTTAAAAACCGGGGTCAGATGTTTTATGAAATGCTTAAGTCAAAACCCGTCAGGTGACATTACAGGTTTTATGCAATATGTCACATTGGAGTGGAGAGAAAAGGGCTCCAGTTCATAAAAACATTCATAAAAACATTCATAAACAATTTTCAAATGTATTAATTGTATGTATCAGCAGTGAACGTTTTCCAGGACAGATGTTCAAGCTTTGATAAACAAAATGACTGATTGGTAAAGTGGCTTCAATGGCTTTAGGACAAAGGACAAAGATCTCCTGAAAGCAGACTAGCCTGTCTAGTTCTATGTGTTTAGGCCTACCATATGACGAACAAACTTTCGGAGGGAGAAATTTCTAATCTTGTTTCACATCACCTTCTTATTTCAACTTGTCACATCGCTCTTAGTCCTAAATTGCCCAACTTTTTAGGAACGTGTTGCATGCATCAATTTCAAAATAAACATTTACCTCTAAAAAAACTTTGCAGTGGATTAGATAAAACATCAAATACCTTGTCTTTATACGTTTAAATACGAGTCAAAGCACATTTACAAATCACTCCTCTTTGTTTTTATTAGCATTTCCCATACTGTCCCAACTTTTTTCGGAATTGAGGTTGTAGTTCAAGGGCATCAAAATCATTCGTAGCATTGGCATATATGCTTCTTAAGTTCATAACAGAAAATTATACAGAAATTAAGTCAACCGTTCCAAACAGGTAAGCTGACGTATACTTATTTGAACACATCCAGTCATGAGAGGCCTTTTTTCTCCACTCCTAGTCTGAGATATTGCATAAAACTTTAATGTCACCTGTAAAGATTTGGCAAAGATATTTTTTTTAAATAAATTGTCTAATGCTGCTGATTAGTAATAGATTTGTGTAATGTTTGCGAAGGTTTTTATGAACTGGAGCCCTTTTCTCTCCACTCCAATGTGACATATTGCATAAAACCTGTAATGTCACCTGATGAGTTTTGACATAAGCCTTTCATAAAGCCTCTAAAAGCTTAATGTAACGGTCATGAATGTGTTATGAAGTTCATATGTCAGTACCCTTCAAATAAAGTGTTACCAAGGTGGGGGTTTTTTTTTACAGTCAGATCTGTAATTGACACTTTCTGACATGGAGGAATGGCGGATGGCTTTTGTGCTTTGCATTTTTTTCTGTAACATGACAATATTAGTCTATTTTTGGGAACCAAAAAAAAAAAAAAAAGCAGGTTAAAGTAGACTTTTTTTTCCATCAGAAAGTTTTGCTTGGATTAGGCTACTAGTTGTTGAGTGGTACATATCAATTTTAAAAAATGCTTGAGTCATATTTAGGCTATATCTTGTGACGAGGTGATGTTGGCAGCTCTTACACTAATACATGAGCTCAGGTCGTTGTGAAGCCTTCTGTAGGCCTGTTTTCTGATACGCAGTGCTCACATACCTGGTGCTCCTAGGAGAAAAAGACCTTGACCGGGATAAAGTGCTTACTGATGAACGAATGAATGAATTGTGTTACAACCGTAATTTCACTTTAAAACAGTTGGGTCAGCTCCATCATGCTGTGGGACACAAGACTATGAAGAAAGGAGAAAAGCAAGCAATTTTACTTGAACGTCTCTTACCTGGTCTTTTTCCCACAGCATGGAAAGTTTGTTATTATCAATAGCTGCCTTAACCGCATGCATCTCCAAGTCTTCAATACGGAAGTTCAGATCCCCAAACCAGAAAACAACACTGAAAATAAGGGAATTTTTTTTTTAATTATATAAATTTTCATCCTCAGAAAAATTCACTTCTTAAAAAAAGTTTAAAGAACCTTAAAGATAAATCCAAATAATGTTTATACGTTCATACTGACGCTGTTGGATTTATTTTTGTCAAATGTACAATGTAGAGCACAATTAAGATTGAATCGTTTAACCTTTTGGACTATGCGTGTGTGTATGTGAGTGGGTTTGTGTGTGTGTGTGTGTGTGTGTGTGTGTGTGTGTGTCTCACTCATGATCCAGGACTCCCATGGCGGCTTGACCTTCAAACTGTTGCTGCTGCAGAATGCTCTCAAAATCCTCCATGCGCTTCTCCGTGTTCTCCATGTGTGCCGGCAGGTGGCAGTTCAGGAAGCATATCGCGTGGCCGAACACACACATCCGAGCGCTCACTCCGCCCTTGTTTCCCTGGAAGGAAGAACATGAAACGTTTTGAACAGGACAGAGTAAAGAACATAAAAGCTGTGGCAAAGACAGGGAAAAAAAACAAACATATGACCTTAAACTAAAACGACATTCATTACTGCTATCTAACATCCAATCACATGATAGATGGAGTCTACATAAGAACAGAAGGTTTTAAGCCATTAAGGAATGGCATACAGTTATTAGCTACAGCACACGTGGCATGCCTTGTGCTGTATCTGATCATGAGGAATTCAAGTGCAATCCATAGGGCAAGGTACATTTCCATTTATCACGGCAATATTATTAATAATATTAGAACTTATTCATGACTTACCCAGATTCCCCCCAGCCCAGTGCGTGTGTTTTCAGTCTGTATGCCTCTGATAAAAGGCAGGTGGTAGTACTTCGCAAACACCAGCAGCAATACACCCTGCATTCTCTGTGATGTCACCTGTGAACAGAGAAAATGAAGGAAAATGTACCGTGTTTAGACAGGAAGCCAATTTTCATTCACTGATCGGAAAGAATAAATATTCAGGTTTGCTGTGCATCATGAGATCTGCCGTATTTCTCTTGCGATGCAATAACTCTGCTCGAAATGAACGGCTTGCTTGACTGGAACACTGCTTTACATGCTGATTCGTTGTACTGAAGTCAATTCTACGAAGGAAATTATATGTATACAGCCGGGTATTTCTCAGTATTTCTACTGAGAACTCGGATATTACCACCGCGTGTAGTAGGGTAGTGCGCGATTTCGGACGCAGCCCATGTTTGCAGGTTGAATTCGGTGAAGCAAACCGTCACAAAACTCCTCCTCCCTCATTGTGGGCAATTTTAGCTGAAAAAGCATCCACGCTTCAAAAACCTACCGGAAATAGTGAGATCATACGGGTACCTTTGGGTACTACGATTTGAGACACACTAATTCTCTTCTCGGATGCTATTCAGGACATCCGAATAGTAGGCGAATTGGGACGCAGCATATGAGTCTTGCCTGGTTCTTGCCCTTATTTGCACTAGTGTGAAAATATATATTTTTTCTTTTCAATGGAGATCACAAATCACCTCTGTAAGTAGTTTTGCATCAGAACCAAAATGCTCTAAATGTGTATCAGATAGCATTAGTACTCGATTCTAATGAATCTAGCACTAATGTTCTGTTTCTGTTCGGCCTTGTTGTTTCCAGATCTTATCCAGTTCAGGTAAACCTCGTCTCGTGTGAACTAGATCCTTGCTTTAATTCTATCGGCCTTGTTTACTTCCACCTTGGTACATTCCCCATGCTCTCTTTGCTGTCACTTGGAAAGAAAAGAAATCCTCACACTCTGATTCCTGCCACTCGATCACACTAATTACTTCTAATTATTAGGCACTTCTACCACACAACAAATGTTTCATACAAATTATACTCGCACTGCCTCAATAGCTTTTAGATATAGGGATTAACTGCTTCACCTTCCAAGCGCACCTGCCTTTAAAGCGTTAAATTATGGTTTTGAAATGTGCCTAATAAAGTTCTCATACAATAGATTTCCTCCTTTCCTTTCCTCCTACTATTGTTGTACAGAACCTAAAAAGCTCCACGCATTTCCCAGCCGTGACTTACTTTCCTTCCAGGCTGATTTCCATAAGTAAATATGCAGCCTAAAGCCTGCAAATGCAAATGTTGCCTATTTCTAGCCTATTCATAAACATGCCAGAGACAGACCCTGTTTTAGAATAAGAGTCCCATCAAACCATCTCAAATCGGCATCTTGTCTAAAGGCTTGATGGTACACGAGAACTACGGTGTGTGAAACTACAACGTTTGAAATAAAAGCACGCACACACGTACACACATACACTAAGACGAAGAAATGCTTTCGCTGAAGGCAAATGAAAGAGAAAAATGAATCAATAACTGTGCATTATCAGGTTGCGTATTCATCTCTGTGGCGCAATAAACTGAATTTCTTTTGAAGCGCGACCATCCGGGGGAATAGATCAAAGTCCATTCCGACATTACCATATCCTCAAAGAATATGCGTATGTGTGAGCACACACAAAGCCACTGAACTAAAGACTGGGATTAATACGGAAATTTGTCCAAAAAAAAGCATTAAGAAAACATTACTGAACCCTGTTTTAAGTGTAGGATTAATCCAAAACCTAATGTTAGAAACATATACAGTTGTGTCCAAAAGTTTGCATACCCCTTGCAGAATCTGCTAAATTTTAAGATTGTTAACAAAATAAGACGGATCATAAAAATCCTATGTCGTTGTTTATTTAGTACCGCCCTGAATAAGCTATTTCACATAACAGATGTTTACATATAGTCCACAAGACAAGATAATAGCTGAATTTATAAAAATGTCCCCGTTCAAAAGTTTACATACGCTTCATTATTAATACTGAATTAATGTCCAGCCAGGGTGGATGGTCTACAGGGTTTGTCATCATGGAGCTGCTGGGCTGGACCTGACCGTTGGCTGGCCTTGTTGGGAGCAGAAGGGTCGTCTTTCTCCTGGTCCGATTCAGGACATGAGGTAATTACCTCATGTTTTGTGAGAGATGTTTACGGGTCCCTTGTTTGTCCTGAGCAGTTAAACTGCCCACTGTTCTTTAGAAAAATCCTCCAGCTCCTGCACACTCTCTGCTTTTCCAGCATCTTCTGCATATTTGACCCCTTTCCAACAGCGGCTATATGATGTCGAGATCCGTCTTTTCACACTGAGGACGACTGAGGGACTCGTACACGACTATTACAAAAGGTGTAAACATTCACTGATGCCCAAGAAGGCAACACGGTACATTAAGAGCCAGGGGGGTGTAAACTTTTGAACAGGATGATCAGTGTAAAATGTTATTATTTTGTTTAAAGATGTGATTTTTTTCATTTAGTACCGCCCTTCAGACGCTAAATAAGATAGTTACACGTCTCCCAGGAGACAAAATACTAACAATTTACACCGATCAACTGTATTCTCTCAAATTTCCTTCCCAGCGATGACTCGACCCCTAACCCGAACCCTTGCCTTGCTTTGCTTTTATGTTTTGGTCAAAAAGTCGTCCATTAACGTATAAACTTAGCAAATTATATCGACGTGCAAACAGCAGTAAGAGCCATAGCTATACAGTGTAGCCTGCGCGTGTGTGTGTGTGTGTGTGTGTGTTGCTGACCAACACGTAGCCAAAGCGGCTGAGTGTGTCCATGCAGACTTCGCTCCACTGGTCGGTGAAAAGGGCATCCTTCAGGCGTTTATTGATCATGGAGTTCACTTCCTGTAATCTGGTATAAGGAACAGAGGGAGGGATGAGAGAGAGTTAACTAAAGCATAAAGAGTGTATGAAATATATTAACCATACTGCAAGTTATGACACACAACAGGAAACCTTATACAAGACAATGAATCATGTCATAAACAAAACAGTTCATCCTCTTTATTTGCATCGTGTCTCGCGTTATTTGCTTATTCACCTTTACCACGCCAATGCCCAAGCCAACGCCAATGCATGTTCAAAATAGCCGGCAGAGCAGCTCTTACCCTACAATATACATGTCTGTATTTCCATCGCCTACGTTCAGCCCCAACAAGGAAGTGATGTCATCTGGGGGCATGGCTGAGCCCACGTTCCATGTGATTATGTGCACTCTGTGGGCAAAGTGAGAGATCAGAGTACATCACAGCAAGCTGTTCAACAATAAAGGGCATCTACATGATAGATAATTGGAGGTGTGTGTGTCTGAGTGTGTGAACTTTATACGTTTCCTCTATTTCCGAATTCCATCACTAGATCCCTGCCTTCAGTTAATGCTCCAGAGGTGATCAAGTTTCCCTTTTGATAGTCTATCATTTTGTTCCATTATTTCCCGCTGCATGCTCTCAGTCCATTAACCATAATCATTCATCAGCGGCTAGAGAAGTCCTCTCGTCCTCAAACACTCAGGCGGAGAGCAGGAAAGAAAGGAGGGGAGGAGGTGAGTCGTGTGCAGACGGAGGAGAGGCACAGAGAAATGGAAGGATCCATAAATATCTCCTATTATCTGCAGGGCTCCTCCGAGACACATTCTGGTTTACAGGAGGTTGACTCTACAGCTAATAGTGGGATGCTGTGACTTAATGGACGTCGAGAAATAAAGGTCGAACCAGAAACACTGATATTATATTCTGAACAATCTGTGTGAGCTCATGAACATGAAACTACAACAGATACAGTGTTCTAGAAATAGTGCAAAATTGCAAGATAGTAATGAAACAGGTCGTAACGCATAGTTGGCACGGTGTATCTGATATAAAGTCTATTAATGGAGGTCAAAGTAAAATGAGTCATTAATGGTACTGATACAGATTAATCAGGACAATATGCACTGATCAGCCATAACATTAAAACCACCTGCCTAATAGTGCGTCGATTCCCCCTGTGCTGCTTGGGATGCCAGTCCATGACAGGGCACCATTTTAACACACATTCACACACTCATTCGTGGCATGTTTGCGAGAGGAAAACCATGTGGACATGGCGAGAACGGGATACCATTAATGTGTTGATTACAGCTGAATGTGGCTTACCTGAAATCCTCGTCAGACTGAGGTTTTGTATCCGCTGTTCCGGCTACAGAGAGCGCCCTCTGAGGGTGAACGGAGGGATCTGTGAGTGACGGGTTGTAGGATGGTGCCTGAGGAAGCGAGGCTGCTCTCATGGAGATGTGGCTCCTCGCTGAAGCAGTATGTCCAGCCAGAGTGGATGGTCTACAGGGTTTGTCATCATGGAGCTGCTGGGCTGGACCTGACCGTTGGCTGGCCTTGTTGGAAGCAGAAGGGTCGTCTTTGTCCTGGTTCAATTCAGGACAGTCTGGGACCTCAGGATTTGATATGTCAGTGGATCCTTCTATCCGGGGGGTTCTCTGGGGCCTCTTTGGCCTAGTCAGAGCTACAGCTGGTGTGCTTGGTGAAGCGGAACAGCTCTCTGAGACTGGAACAAGAGTAGAGTCCTTTGTAGATGCTTTCAGTTCTCCTGAAGATGACTGGACATCAGGATTCCTCTGGCTGTGCTGCTCCATTACTGTCTGTAATACATAGATGCAATGCTTAGGATTAGCTCAGTATCTTGATAGGAAACCCTACAAATCTGAACATGACAAGGAGTGAATGAAGAAGATCATCACAACAAGGTCTATCTGTATCCTCTGAATCGTACCTCCAGAGGAGCTACTTTTGCCTAATATCTATTTAAGCAATATTGCCCAAGCAAGAGTACCGCACTGAACATCAGCACGGCTGTAATAAAAATAAAAAATAAAAACTGGCATTTCAGACCAAATATGACTAATATGGCCAAATTTTGTTTAGTTTTGCTCCGTCAACAAAAATAGTTCCCAAAGAAGCTACAGCTGGATAGAGCTTAGCGTGTTGCCATGCCAACGCACAGTGTGAATGACTGAAGCCCCTAGCAGAGTAGTAACATTTTCATTTTCAACAAACTATTGCTGGAATTGAAATTCACTCTAGTGAACACGGCCAGGTGGAGTGATACAAACTCAAAAGTGAAATGCACCAGTGCCGTTATACTAAATATCAGCACTCTTGTCCAATCTAATTACTGGTCCAGACTAACTGACTACATAAATCTAATCACATCCCCTGTGGCTGAAGAAGTCTTAGAGAAGGAACAACTGCAGGCCTCATCTGTGCTGTTTATTAGGGTCCATTAATGCTCCATTAATGCCTCTTGACTGTCTGCTCTGTTTTAATCTTGTCTTAATGTCGTACGTATCTGGCAAAGTTCTCCATTTTAACACTCTGCTAACGATAAATGTAGGCTGCACACCTGCGTTGTGAAGCGCTAGGCAAAACAGGATGCAAAAACACACGCATATACACTCACTGACCACTTTATTAGGAACGCCTAATTTCGTTGTGTGCAATTATCCAGTCATGTGGCAGCAGCGCAAAAAAACATACCTGATTTGTCTAGAAATGACTATTTCTCTGCTTTATCTCAGGTATTGCAAGTCAAACATTTCTCAACCCTGGTTATGGAAAGAAAATGAATAATGATTATCAGTAGTAGGAAATCTTGACAAATCAAGACCTATGATTTTAGCTTGTGTTTACTATTCGATATCGTCTTTCATTGGCCAGTGAAACATTAGGAATCTACTCTCTGAGCGGTTACAGTAAGGACATTGTGCAGTAAAAAAATATTCACTGTTGTTTTGGGGTTTTTTTTATAAATAACAAATGGCTTGGTCTGCTACATTAGCTTTAACACAGAACTTCTAATATTTGAATTTAACATGAATTTTAAATTTTTTAAAGGTCTTCTTCAAGACACATTAGACATAAACTCTACAGTAAGGACATTCAGAGAATATTAAATATGATAATATGATGTTTACTTTGTTTTTTTTTGTGCATGTGAAATCAGAGTCTCTTAGATTAGGTTTCTCACTCATTTGTAACAGTAAATTTTTGCTAAATTACGTTATGTTTCCATGGAAATTAGATTGTGTGGCTTTGAAAAAACGTTTCTGTTTTTATTTTATCAATACATTAAGTGACATTTTTTCATATTAAGTGACAGATCAACATTGGGGCATTTTCACATACAATATACTTCATAAACTGCATGAACTAATTACATTTAGCATTCATTTTGCATGTGAAAATAAACTGACACTAATAAAATAAAATTCTGTGCTTTGTGCACATTTCATATAGCCAAGCATTTGATATTAAATATCTCTACATGGAGATCTTCCTCTTTGAGAGGCTCCGAGGGTTAAAAAACAAAACAACCAAAAAAAAAAACACTTCTCCTAAGTACACAATTTTTCACCAAGCAACATGCAAGCAGACACTTCTTGTGTACTAGGGCCGACGTTCTGCAGGAGCTGGAAGATTCCCGCCAAATCTTTAAGGTCTGCTGTTTGGGAGCACTTCAGATTACTGATAAATTAGAACACTGACAGCCAGTCAGTGGCCGTCACATAATATATATATATATATATATATATATATATATATATATATATATATATATATATATACTATACGTAGACTGGTGCTAGTACTACAAACATACAGCTAATACAGCACGCAAAAACACCTCTACGGCTGCAGAGGGCTATGTGACTATAGCTGTATTTGGATTGGATTAGTTCATCATAGGGACATCTGTAATCATTTTTTACACACCTCTTTAGTCAGGAAACTCTCGCATCCAGACGGCAAGAGAATGACCAAAGGAGGACTAAGTTTCTAGCAGGTTGTTTCCTACAAACTCTGATATTTGCGTCACATTTGTAATATGATCAAGCTCCATTCACAGCATGGCGTCTAATCGGACGAATTTGGAAATACAATAAAACAACAATCAAAATGTATGCAAGAAGCATCCATTTTTCATTTCGCAACCCCGGGAATCGTTTAATATTTGGGGAAGGATCACTGATACACGCACTACGAGACACATTAAATATGGCTAGTAGCATATTAGTCTAGTCTTTTATCTCCCCAATGCAAGTATTGGCTATCTGCACAGAAAATCACAGACATGTGCATCCAGACGAGAGTAAAATGATCTGAGTTTGGAGAAAAACTGTAGGTAATTTGGCCTGTAATTTTCTCAGACGAAGATGGAAAGAAAGAACAACAACAAAAACAAGAAACAAGTCTGCGCTTCAGACCCGCCCCCCATTGTGAGTCACACCAGTGAAAGCTGGCCACGTTTAGCCGACGCTTTGTTACATTCTACTGTGCAGCTTTTGTTTTGTTATATACTGCTATGAATCTGAACGGATCACTCGAACCCAGCATCGTCATCGAGTTTCAATTACTGAACTTCCATAGAGGTGAAAATGGATCGTATCGAGACACCACCATACTATATTATATCGAATTCAAATTTTGTGTATCGTTAACTCCCTTATAGGGAAATATTACTTCACAGTGTTTTCCAATGCGTTCCAATATGTTTCTGTTCCATAAAAGAAGCATTCGATCAATATTACTGCTTAGGATAACGCCAGACTAAATACAGAATTTTGTAACGGAAAATTTTTCATAAACAGCATGAATCTCACTAATCCTGTGTGGGAAAGTTAATAAAAAAGATTTAAAAGATGTAGTTTAAAAGGTTCTACACTTAAGTAGTACTATTGGGGCATTTCTCTTCTCTTCACTGACCTCAACCGAGAGACTATTCAGAACTGTGTGATCTAACGGGACATTAGATGAAAAAATAATGGAAACCGAATGACTAACGGAGATATTACAGAGATTACCATTTTCCTCATTCAGTAACACAAATAAAGGCTAGAATACAATGCCACTGTTCACAATCTCTCAAGCCCAAGCTAACATTTACTATATAACAGTGATTGCCATGAAAAAAAAAATTTTAAATCCAAAACATCCATCTCCTCTGTGGCATTCAATTACGCCGCAATTCTGACAGGCCAGGAGCTGCTGTCCACACAGATAATGGTGGAAGTGAATGACCCTCAACAATACTCCACATCAAGCCCACATAGGGCTAAATGAAGCTCGCGGTTATTTATGGATGCTACACATGCTCGATGCTAACGGCTTAAAGCTGCTTTATGACACAACACAACCATGAAGCGGATGAATACTAATTCAGTACACCAACTTCCACATACAGAAACAGAACAGACACCAAGGTACAAAAGCACCACTGAGAAAACCATTTGCTGAACAGTTTGTAACTTCAGAGTTAGTGAGATAAGATGTCATACCTCCAGCCATTCCCTCACCCACACCTTACAATCAGCACTCAGCCGACTCCCTGCTAACCACCAGCACACAAACATCAGCAAATGTGGGCTTATTTATACTCGAAGTCTTACCATACCAGTCTGAGCCTTCTCTGATTACTGTTTGTTGGTAAACTAGGCTATGCTTGAACCTAGATTCTGCTTACCAGGGCTATTACTTGCTGCGTTTAGGCCAACGCCCGACTGACCTTGTCTTTATGCCTGACTGTGCTAATAAATACTCTGTAACCTTTACACTCACACTGTAAATCCACACTGAAGATGGCGAGCCAACCATTAATGTAACACATCTGTCAGCGTTGGCTGTTCAAGGGAACATATTAAACCGAAGTGGCCACTATGGAACAAGTTCTAACACCTCCGACACCGAGACACCAGAGAGTCACTTTACTCAGCACGATATCACGTTCCCCAACCTAGCAGCAAACCGAACAGTCAAAAAAGCCAAGCTTTCAATCCAGCTCTAACCTGGAAACTACTGAGTCTGAAATTTTCCTACTGATAGAAAAAGATCATGATTTCACAGTATTTCATCGATGATTTAAAAAACACACGAGCCAGTGGTTAAAAATTTCTTACAAAATCCTTGCATAAAGACTCTTTGGACATCCTTGTGTGTATTTATAGCAAAAACAAAAGGAAACAAAAAAGTTCAAATCCCCCGATTGTTCTTTTCCTTAGAAAGATATTTTTCAAAACGACTTTTTCATAAAATCTCTTGGAACGTCGGGCCTCAATCTTTCATTAAATCAATCAATCTTTTCGTTTTTAGTAAAGTTGTGTGTAAATGTCTGCCTAAGCCAAACCGAACTCAAATTTTCCGCTGGATTGACAGGTTTCGGAAACTTTCACTTATTTTTTTTCATACTCACACGTGTATGTTGATCATCTATGAAATGCAAAGCTGACACAGCTCATTTGCATTTAGTGACGCCTACAAAACTCCATAAGTGCACAGACAGCTGTGAGCACGAAATGAACCATCAGGGTAAAGGCTGCAGGACAGAAGTGGAAGTTATTTTGACTCACTTCTATGCCAATAAAAAAACTATATTGAATAATATATTAATATAGTATTAATAATAATAATAATAATAATAATAATAAGAGAGCGCTAAATATACAGTGCCATTTCTTTTGTTATAATTGAGCTTTTATTTGTTATGTTAGTTATGGGTTTGTGTTGGCTTACTTTGTTTGGGTTTATTTATATTCTTTAATTAAAGACAATAATATAAAGCCGCTGGTTTTTAGAAAATGTTCTCTTAATCCCTGACCTGGTGAACTAGCATTTTCATAGGATGTGTTTTTGGTAGAGACTCTGGATAAGGTAAGCGTAAAAAAAAAATGAGTCATTTCAACTCGACAGTGTTTTCCATATAAGTGCAGTAAACCGTACAGATGATGTGATCAGAAGTCGATCGAGTCGAGGTTTACATTAGTTAGTCTTCTGACGTGGATTTTCATGACTACCAAATTTCTTGTGTAAAGGCTCGTGCGATCTATTTAAGCATAAATCTATTCGTATACAGCTTGAGAAATGATGTCAGTATTTATCATGTTGTTGTTCTGAGCTGAAACAGAGATATCGGAGATGTTATTTTTATTTAGTTATGGCCAAACAAAGTCGAGTTCTTCTAGCATTTGATAGCCATCGTGTATAATATAGTTACGAACATGTTAGGAGTGTCTCAGCAGAGGTACGAGTGTAACGTGTAGCGGATGTAAGAGGGGAAAGGGTTAAGATTTGTTGAAACTGCATTATGGGTAGGGTAGGGTAGCCTTGTACGGTGTCTTTCCTCTTTTTGTCCTCTGTTAGCCCAGTTTGTTATTAAGCTATTGGAAGCAAATAGCTGTTAATAAATGCTACACACGTCACCGTCGGCCCCTGAGGACAGTTTTTCAGTAGGATGTGTTTAATGCAGCTGAACAAACACAATTTTCTAAAACTGCCTTCCGTATGAACTTTCCAAAGAGTAGATACGTTGACCAAGCTTCTCCGAAGAGTACATTTGTGATTATGGTCTTTGTTTTATGGTTATTCTTTGCCTTAGAGTTCTGCCACCAGGTCCATAGTTACTGTTTGGTGTTTTGTTTGTTTCATTTAATCCAATCTGCATTTGCATCCGTGTCCGCCTCCGAACCCTGACAGAACGCAAGACCGTAAAATGGATGCAGCAGATTTTTTCGCCACCCAAGAGAGAATCCTGGAGGCCATGAGGTTGAAACCAGAGGGGAGGGAGTCTTGGATCTTGGATTCTTCCTCGTGTCATTTAAGAGAGCTTTCCCTTGCTACTGTTGCGCCTTATCATTCGCTCATACAACGCATTTTGTCATATAATGAAATGGGATTAGGTAGAACCAGCCCATTTTTTTAAAGCCTGGAACAGAGTCTAACCTCCAGTTATCATCAATGAACTTAAGGTGAAGTGGAAAGAATTAACCAGGGTTTCTTAGTGACAGCAGGTGCAGACAAATTAAATGATCTCTGTACCGATCAGGGAATAAGCATGCACAAAATGCCCTCCGCTGTTCATCCACTGGCGTGGACTGACACTTTTTCCTCCGTATCCTCAGCCTTCAGCCATTTATTGTTCCCAGGGGATCAGAAACTGTCCTTGAGCATGGCCCTTAACAGTCGACTGCTACAACGGGTCTGATACTGAACCCAAAACAAACAGACCACCAACGCAGCAGAGTTCCTAAGGATCTCACCGACAAAAACCGCTTGTGATATCGACGTCCTCGTGCTAATCATTCTTACTAGTCAAATTACAGTTGCCTTCTCATTATGCCATTTTTAGCGAGTTTGTGGCCGACCGCAAAATGTTGATACGTTAGCAATCCCCGATGAACCACGAGGGCTGCATCGTGCACTCAGAACACCGGGAAGGTTCAATACAAAACAATAAATTCCATCACCACACCCAATCCACCAAACATCTCATCATAGGGGTCCTTCAAGCTTAACAACATATAAGCAATTGTCATCTTGAGAGCCTGCACTATGAGCTACTCAAATAAATCCTTTTGTAAAACATATCAGAGGTGGTCTAGGTCACTTTTGATCTCTACTTACAGTGTGCCAGAACCCACAGCAGCGACCTTTGCTCAGAATCGTTCGTCACAAATCGTACATTATGTCTAGCCAATTCCCATGTAGCTGAGTCTCCCCTGTCAGCCAACATACATCAGAGGACAGCTGAACTCGCTTAAAGGAGAGTATTAACTGCCGGCGTCTGCATACACGATCTCACAGCTGGTCATGATGTCTAGTCTCTCTCTCTCTCTCTCTCTCTAATCCACAAGGGACCACACCCGTACCATCCTATTTACCCAGAGAGCAGTGCTTATTATGTGCTCGCACACTCCCGGCCATGGATGTCATTGGTGTCGTCAGGAATCTGATAACCGCTCTTGATTGTTTTGACACAGTCACGCATCATTAAAGCTTTGCGAGAAACATCGCCCCCCTCCACTCCATACACACACACCCATTCCGCTTCAAAAATTTCACATACTGTCAGTATTACCCGAGTGTAAAACACAACAATTCTAAAAAATAAAAAAAATAAAAAAAAGTCTACAGCAAAATGCAAAATCTATCAGATTTTTTCTTCTTCTAGGGTTCACTGTTTATCTGATGGCGTGCGCTGTCCAATGTGTCTCTGACAGGTCCTTCAACTAGCTGCCGGTGACATTAAGCTGTCTCTTACATGGTGGTCACTGTCGGGCACACAGCTGCTTGCATCTCAAGTGCATCTCTTAATCTTTCTAAATACCACAGGCAACATTACACTAAATGACATAAACGGGCAAGGGAAAGGAAAATACGTACCGATTTTAAAAAACGCACGCATGTCTCCTCACCCGTATTCTGATCATAATGAAATCATAGCTTAGAAACAGGCCTTGGCTTAGATAACCGTCTAATGTTTTTAAGTGGCCGTCTCACCATGAGCATCTTTCCTGAGAGCTTGTAAGGGTTAGGGTTAGGGTTAGTTAATTAAGAATTAAGTAATGACAGGCAGTGTTAAAATAAAATGAACTGCAAATGTGATTTTAATGACATTATACAGGATATAGGATATTAGACGACAAGGCAAGCCGCAGACTGGAGCGACTAGCAAGATGTGGATTGAATCTCATGGACCGGTACGCACTAAGCTTGAAAGCTAATGAAAATTGCTAATGCTGATTACGTCCTGAGCCGTGCACTGCCTATTTGGTTGAATCTCAGACATGCTGAGATTGCAAGGCTGGAAAATGAGACATGCTTAATGAGATCGGTCGGCATGGTTAGATCAGAGGTGTGGGTTCGGGTATATTTAAACCCTCCAGACAATCGGTGTGAATACAGTCTTCATGCTATGCTGTGCCACACACACACACACACACACACAGCAGCAGCAAAATGACCTTCAGGACTTTTTCACGTCTCTTATTTTTAGAGCAGGACTCAAAGGCACAGACTGTCACATTCTTTTGTTGCCTGGACACACGAGCTGCCTTTCCCCAGACTGCGACGACGTGCGATACGATAAATTCTGGGAAGTGAATCACTTCATTTTGTTGGGTTTGTACTTCTGTACGTACTGACTGGATTATAAACCCTGATGTGAAGGTCTGAGGTCAGTGACAGGAGACGACCGTGCGCTTACAAGAGGTGACGTGATGAAGTAATGCGATGCGAAAAACTGAAATATTTCCATATAGTTATCATTACGTGATGCAGTAATAATGATGTCGCATAAAAACATGATTCCCAAATGTGATATATATCATGTTCTTGGAATACATATCAAGTTTTTTAAAAAATAACAAAAAAACATGGAGAATGGAAAAACATATACATGTTTGTATATTGTTTACGATAAACAATCTTCCTAGAGGACAATCCAAACGGACTTGCATTTCTCTTGCTGTGCCTTTTAATGTCATCAGCTATACAAATGCAAACTTGTAAGCAGAAACCTCGATACCTCGATACAGAGCGAAGCATGGTGCTGGTAGCTCAGTGTTTAAGACATTGTTTAAGACTTCTGACTAGAAGGTCGTGATTTTAAATCCCAGCACCGCCGAGCTGCTACTGTTGGGCCCTTGAGCAAGGCCCTTAACCCTCAACCGCTCGGTGGTATGAATGAGATAAACGTAAGCCGCTCTGCATAAGGGCGTCTGCCAAATATCTCTACATATAGAGTTATCGAGGGAATTTTCCTTCAAAGCGTATTGTCTGTATACGAAATGTTGACTGGCTACAAATCCGTATGTCTAGTCAGCCTAAATGCAAAAGACGTACAGACACAGTGCAGTGCACCTTCGCTGTTCGCTACATTTTTTTTTTTAATGATTATAAATAAAAAACAGCACATGCAGTGAGAATTCAAAGTGAAGAAGATGAATGTGTCACATGGATTACACATTACAGCACAGTGAAATATCGCATATCAGAGTGCAGGGTCAGCTGTGATAATGAGCTCCTGGAGCAGAGAGGGTTAAGGGCCTTGCCCAAGGGCCCAGAGCTTTAAGCATTGAGTCATGGTGGTAAGAGATCTGTGGCTGCAGGTGTAATTGTGCAATAATTACTACTAATAATAATGCAAAACAGATTAACATCTCGCATTTTTTTGCGTGTGTGTGTGTGTGTGTGTGGGTGGGTGTGTGTGTGTGTGTTTATAAAGCTCACTTCTTTCGAGCAGCTGAGAAGACAGTAATCGAGAAGACACAAGTGCCTGTTTTCTTACCGGTTTCCGTCCAGGTCCACAGTGCAAGATGTCTCCTCCTTGTAGACTAGGTGCAGGGGGACAATCCTCTTTAATAACGAGTCCTCATTAAAACCGTCTGATTGAGTCTGCAAATGATCGACCGCGCGCGCTGTGAAGGAAATTAAAGAGACTTTCCGGTCAAACTGCCACTTCCGTTTCTATGATACATGAATGCACCCGAGTGTTCGGATCATCAGAAGAAGAAACCCGGGCGAAACCGACTGCAATCACATGCAGACATGAGGGTCCGCAGTGTGAAAAGGCGCGTGAAAGCTGAGACCTTCAGCAGCGCGCGCGGAACATCTCACTGCTGCGGTTTACAGCGCGCGCATCCGCGATGCCGCTTTCCCCCCCCCCAACCCACACACACACACACACTCACTCACTATGGGCCCGAAACGCTCGAGAGCACGCAAACAGAGGCTACAACTCGGCTACACGTTTAGATACCGGAGTCTTTCCATATTACAGACACCGAGCCTCGGCTTTCCGCTCCGAGATGTTATCAGCTGCACCACGTCACGCGCACCGTCTGGTCACGTGGTGCAGATAATCAAACCGCGCATTCCGAAGGATGTGGCATGAAAAGCAGGTGCCTTGTACAGTTTATTCCCTGAAACCCAAAGGGACAGTTAATACAGCAAAAGACATCTGTTCTTATTCGTTGCAAGCCTTGGGATTGATTGGGATGGATCTAATCTGAATGAGAAATGAAGGTACAATACAGCGAGGCAGATTATTAGAGGAGTGTATATCCGTGTACTCACACAACACTCAGTTGATCAGATGCAGTTACATTTAATGTTCACATCAAACATCAGAATGGGGGAAATGCGGGGAAATAATGTTTTGTTTTTTGCAGTTTTCTGCTGTGCAGTTTCGATGCACCTGTGCCCACTGAGGTGTCAGACTCGACAGTTTTTAATGAACAGTAGTGGAACCTGTCATGCATGTGGTCATCCCCTTCAAGGTTCCAGGTGTGGTGTGTTCTGAGATGCTTTTCAGCTCACCGCAGGTGTAAAGAGTGATTATTTTAGCTCCCGTCTGAACCAGACTGGCCATTCTTCTCTGACCTCTCTCATCAGCGAGGCGTTCCCACCCACAGAACTCCAGCCCACTGGATGCGTTTCTCTAGAGATTGTTGTGCGTGAAAATCCCAGGAGATTTTCCAGTTTCTGAACTATTCAAACCAGCCAGTCTGGTGCCATTGCCACTGTCAAAGTCATTGAGATTGTAGGGTCCCCCCCCACCCTCAACATTCTGATTCTGATGTTTGATGTGAACATGGTGTTAACTGAAGCTCTCGATCTGTATCTGCGCTATGCATTGTGCTGCTGAAACATGATTGGCTGACTGGATACGGCTGCAGGAATAAGCGGGGTAGAGGTGTTCCTAATAAAGTGCACTGTGAGTGTACACTCATTGGCTATTTAATCAACCTTCCATATAGGTGCACTTCGGGCGGCTGTGGCTCAGGTGGTAGAGCGGGTTGTCCCGGGTGGATTCCCAGCCCACATGACTCCAGTGTCCTTGGGTGACCTTGGGCAAGACGCTGAAGCCCACGTTGCTCCCGATGGAAAGCTAGCGCCTTGCATGGCAGCTCTGCTACCGTTGGTGTGTGAGTGTGTGAATGAGAATGCTTTGTAGAACTGCTAAGGTTAAAAAAGTGCTATAGAAGTGCAGACCATTTACCATTTACTTACAGTCTCCCAGTATACACTCCTCAGTGCTGGTTAGTTCTGTGGACTGTGATTGCATTTCTCGACGGCACTACAGCAAAGCACTGATGAAAGTGAAACGTCCTCATGTCACAAACGAAAAGCAATACACCACCACCACAACATTACTTCTACATTGTTTTGACAAACTCGACGATTCCTAATCAAATATTTCCCATACTTGCACTTCTGCTCATCATTTAATGTCCACGTTATAAATATGAAGCAGATAGACACAATTCCACTCCTAATCTACACATATTTATTAACAAATTTTATTACTACATTCGTTCATTTATCTGAATGCCCAGCTAAAGCTTGCTGTGTGTGTTCGTGAGCAGGCTATTCATGATAGTCTCTGTGTATTATCACATTTGAGACACTTTGTTTTGTTGTTGTTGTTGTTACGTAAGCTAACTCAGACACTGGTCAGAAAAGACTATTTCTCCAGGCAGCATTTCACACTCTGGTGCACATCTCCAGCTGCAGCTGCAGAGAAATCTCGACATGGACGCTTGCAGTGCATGAGCACGTCGTACAGACAAAGCAGTTATTCTTTGGAATGGAGCTTAAATATGAAAATGATCAGTTATAAATAACGATAACTTAATGTCAAGATAGAGAATGAGTCTTAATGGGGGAAAAAAAACTAAATATACAGAATTATTTCGACAAAATGACTTGCTTCTTGGTTAATTCTAAGATATTATGAACTTCACAAAACCACTGGTTTTAGGAAAAGGATGGGACAAAGTTGAGTCCAAAGCAGTCCAATACTGGCACTATGGCACAGCAGGTAGTGTTGCTGCTGCACAGCTCCAGGCTTCCTGGTTCAATCCTGTGCTTGTTCTTGCTTGGGTTTCTCCTTCATTCCTCTGGTTTCCTTCAACCTCCAAAAACATGCTGGAAGAATGGATTAGTGACTCTAAAAGGCCTTTAAGTGTGAATGAGTGTGTGAATGTGTGTGTAGCCCACCCAGGATATATTCCTGCTTCACATCCAGTGTTTGATCCACCAAGTGGCTGCTGAAGATGAATGAATGAATGAATGAATGAATGAAAAAAACACTGTCCTTGTTCAAGTGGATTCAAGAAGCTAGTCAGACAAGAACAAATGTTCTGAGGTACAGATAAAAAGAAGATTACAGAAATTATTTCAATCTGTGAAAAGCCTCTGAAGGCCTGTTCGCTCACTGACTCTTACTGTTGTTCCACTATCCTCCACTGAAATGTCAACTGTGCCCAGGCATTTAATTAGCCTTGGGTGGATACCAACTGCCACCCCGACCCCCACCCACACTGTAGTGAGAACTTCATCAAAAACATGACCACCAATAAAATCATTTAAAAAGTCTCAGACCATATTAACTTGTTTATTTTTATTGTTAATACCACATTTTAATGCTCAAGATGACAATTCTAGGCCTTTTAATAACACGTTGATCCTTAGATTCAGTGCAGCGTATTGCTTCCGTCATGGAGCCTGACTGCAGCTGTATTTGCCTCCCTGGTTCTCTGGTTCGACACTTACTTTGTTTGTTTCCCATTGCATCTTGCCCAGTTTATGCTCTGCAAGTCAACAAGCAATAACAGCTCAGAAACACTGCCATCTTCTCCATGCCAGGATGTCTTATTAAACAGCTCCAACTGATTCCAGGCCTATAACACTCACTCCCGCTCCACACAGTCATCTTCTCATCTCTCAAACTGATAAGTATGACAGAGATATGTCCAAGTGCCAAGGTTGTTCATTCCAGTGTTCGGTGTACAGCGCCAATTCTGAAAAAGTTGGGACAGTATGGAAAATGCTAATGAAAACAAAGAGGAGTGATTTGTACATGTACTTTGACTTTAAACAAAAAACGTATAAATGATAGAAATAATTTATAGGTCACATATACATTACAGCGAAATTCTGTTCTTCACATACAGGAAGCTGGGGTCAGAGCACAGGGCCAGCCATGATACAGATACAATGCACCTGGAGCAGAGAGGGTTAAGGGCCTTGCTCGAGGGCCCAGCAGCAGCAGCTTGGCAAGGCTGAGGCTTGAACCCCCAACCTCCTGATTGGTAACACAGAGCCTTAACCACCAAGCCACCACTGCACAGACAAGGTCGTTGATGTTTTATCTAATCAAATGCATAGTTTTTTTTTAAGGTAAACGTTTATTTTGAAATTGATGCATGCAACACATTCCAAAAAAGTTGGGACAGGGGCAATTTAGGACTAATAGCGATGTGAGAAGTTAAAATAAGAAGGTGATGTGAAACAGGTGAGGAAATCGTCTAATCATAGTATATAAGGAGCCTCCAAAAAAGGCTTAGTCCTTCAAGAGCAAGGATGGGTTGAGGCTCGGCAATCTGCCAACAGGTGCGTCAGTGAATAATCCAACACTTTGAGAACAACATTCCCCAAAGATAAAATCGGTAGGATTTTGGGCATTTCACCTTCTACAGTGCACAATATCATTAAAAGATTCAAGGAATCCGGTTAAATCTCGGTGCGTAAAGAGCGAGGCTGAAAACCACTTCTGAATGCGCGTGATCTCAGATCCCTCAGACATCACTGTACTAAAATCCGTCACGAGTCTGTAATGGAGATCCTGACATGGGCTCGGGAATACTTTAGTTAACCTTTGTCACTCAGCACCATTCGCCGCTGCATCCACAGATGCAAGTTAAGGCGTTACTATGCAAAGCAGAAGCCGTACATCAACACTGTCCTGAAGTGCCGCCGACTTCACTGGTCTCGGTCTCATCTGAGATGAACAGTGGCACAGTGGAATCGTGTTTTGTGGTCCCACGAGTCAACATTTCTAATCGTTTTTGGATAAAACAGCCATCGTGTTCTCCGAGCCAAAGAGGAAAAGGACCATCCAAGCTGTTATCAGCGTCAGGTCCAAAAGCCAGCGTCTGTCATGGTACAGGGGTGTGTCAGTGCCCATGGCATGGGTAACTTGCACATCTGAGAGGGCAGCATTAATGCAGAAAGATATGTATACATTTTGGAGCAACACATGCTGCCATCCAGAGCAGAACAACGCCAAACCACATTCTGCCACTACAACTACAAGTGCATGGTTGTGTGAGCAGAGAGTGCGGGTGCGAGCATGGCCTGCTGCAGTCCTGACCTGTCTCCCATTGAGAATGTGTGGTGCATTATGAAGCACAAAATAAGGCAACGAAGGCCTCGTACAGTCGCGCAGCTGATGCATAATGCATAATGGATGAATTGGGGGTAATTTATGCTTGCTAAACTTTTGTTTGTTTTTTTGCATTTTCCATACTGTCCCAACTTTCTAGGACTTGGGGTTGTGTTTCTTTTCTCAGAATTTCAGATCTGACTTGTTTCGTTGATAACATGCAAGGAGGTACATTGGCTAAATATGGGTGAAGATTGTGCAGTCACATGATCACCTCATTGACCTGGTTTTTAACATTTTTAACCACCCTCCTGAGTCAAAAGTGACAGGGGAATGCCTACTGACCCTCAAACAGGGACATCACATGGCAGTGGAAATCACTCTGGAATTTTGAACTCTGTGGGTAATGGCTGGAATGAGCCAAACATCAGCACGTCAGGTATGTAGACACTGAACCGACCTGTAGAGACGGTGACCTGTAACTTGGATGCTCTCATTGATTTGGAGTGTTTCAAAAACTATTCACAGAAAAAAACCACCTGTCCTCAATCAATCCTCAGTCACCACAGCTCCCCTGCTCCGACAAGCAATCCTTTGCTAATGCTGTATGTACGCTGTATGCATACGTTTTCCCTTTCAGCTCTTGACACTTCAGGGTGCATGCTACTGGTATTGATGTGTATGGCTTGATCAGCTGTAATCCACTCACCAACTGGCTTGCCATCCAGAGCTTGAATATGCTAGCAAATGGAAACTCCATAGACCTTATTATAACAGTTAGTCTCTGCTCGTCACGTAAAATTCCAATTCTAGAAACCGTCCCACTGAAACCGTTATTACAGTAGCGATAGCGAGCGACATCTCAGCAGACATGGCAAATAATAAATGTTTTCATGAATATAAGTTCTTACATGCAATATGAAAGCTCATCCGATGAAGATGAAAAGGCAGAAGGCCAGACAGTTTCACCGGAAGCACCATTAATGGTAATGTACAAATCATTGTTAGCTAGCTAGTCAACTAGCAGACGGGTTATCGGTGAGCGTGGCTTCTACAGGATCTGTTTCCATTCATGGAGCAAAAATCTATCTTGGACATCCCAGCCAAGGATGGCCGTGGAATCGTTGGTATTAAAACATGCAACCTTGTCATGTTAAAATATGCTTTTAAATTCCATTACATCTTATACACTTCCTGGCCAAAAAAAAAGTTTGGATTGTTTGGATTTAAATAAGCAAATACTTTCGAGCCTATGATTGGATCGTTATTGCAGTGATTAATATGTTTTCAGCTGGCAACAATTCTTTTACGCTTCTCATTTCTTAAACAACCATGTCAGAAGACGTGGGACGGTTGTGGAACAGATGTTACCGTGTTTCAGAAGGGACAAATTATTGGCCTGCATCAAGCAAAGAAAACAACTAAGGAGATTAAGGCTGAAATCCCTGGAATAGAGTTAAGAACTGTCCAGCGTGTTAATAAATCCTGGATGGATCAACTTTGAGGAAGAAATGTGGTCGGAAAAATAAAATGCTCAAAATCTTGAACGATCGTGATCGGAGATCTTTAAAACGCTAGAACTCACGGCTATGTTTAATAGTGAAACTAAGCGCGTTTCCATACGCACAATGTGACGAGAACTTACAGGATTGGGACTAAACAGCTGTGTGGCCTAATCAGTGTGAGACTGTGTGAGTGTGAGAGCTGACAGTGTGAGTGTGAGAGATAAAAATGACTTCAATTTGCTAGGGAGCATAAAGATTGGACTGTGGAGCAATGGAAAAAGGTCATGTGATCTGAAGAGTCCAGATTTGCCCTATTCCAAAGCGATGGTGCGTCAGAGTTAGAAGGGAAGCACATGAAACGATGCACCCATCATGCATGGTTGTTTCAACTGGTCAGATCGAGGCTCAGCAACATTATGCGGCAATAAAACGAAGTCAGCTGAGTACCTGAATGTACCGAATGACCTGGTTATCCCATCGATGGGGTTTTTTTTTCTTCTCCGACAGCACAGGCATATTCCAGGATGGCAATGCCGAGATTCGTCGTGCTCAAATTTTGAAAGAGTGTGGCTAGGAGATAAAAAAAGAGGGGGAGGAAGCAAGCCTGTCGATCTAGGAGGGAGACAGACATAGACGCACACACTCACACGCACACACCTACTAACAAACACACACTCTCTTTCTACACACACTTTCTGTTCTGTAGTCTGTTCTTTTGTTATTAAATGCAGATGCTGACAAGTTTGTGTTGTTAACATGTTGGGAAAATGTTTGTTTTCTGGTGTGTGTGAGATTTTGTGTTGAAAAGGACAGGTTCCGAGTGTGTTATTGTACGCATCACAGGACTGGGATACGCTGCTTCATCTTGAACCCAGGTTTGACATCATAGGAACAGAACAGACAGAAACGTCCAAGGAGAGGCGTGGCTTACAGTTCTCCATGTTGTCTGAGATTCAGGAATTTCCCTTCATTTTAATCAGATCCCAGGTAACTTGCTACTTGAGAAGATTTCTCGCTGGATACTTTATTACTCTATTAACATTATTACTTTTACTGTTACTCGAGTAAATCTTTTTATAAGTAGTTTTACTTTTACATTTTTGGCTACTCTACTCCCCTCTGGTTATTGCTCTGGTTATGTTGAATATCACCATGCCTATCTGATAGAAACCCATACATCTATTAGTTGTGTCTGATGTTCTGTGCCTATTATTCCTTTCATAATATACACAGATCAATCATAACTTTAAAACCGCTGACAGGTGAAGTGAATAACAGTGATTATCTCATTATCTCATCTCATAGGCAGCAATTGAACAGTCAGTTTTCAAAGATGGCGTGTTGGAAGCAGGAAAAATGGGCAAGCGTAATGATCTGAGTGACTTTGACAAAAGCCAGATTGTGATGGCTGGACGACTGGGTCAGAGCATCTCCAAAACAGCAGGTCTTGTGGGGTGTTCCCGGTATGCAGTGGTTAGTACCAAGTCCAAGAAAGAACAACCAGTGAACCAACAACAGAGTCATGGGCTCCCAAGGCTCACTGGTGCACGTGGGGAGCGAAGGCTAGCTAATCTGGTCCGATCCCACAGAAGAGCTACTGTAGCGCAAATTGCTGAAAAAGTTAATGCTGGCTCTGATAGAAAGGTGTCAGGACACAATGCATCCTAGCTTGCTGCGTATGAGGCTGCGTAGCTGCAGACTGGTCAGAGTGCACATGCTGACCTCAGTCCACTGCCCAATGCACCTACAATGGGCACGTGAGCATCAGAACTGGAAGATGGAACTAAAGGGAAGGTGAAGAAGACCATGGAGCAAAAGAGAAGATGGCCTGGTCTGATGAATCATGTTTTCTTTTACATCATGTGGACGGCTGTGTGCGTGTGTGTGTGTGTGTGTGTGTGTGTGTCGCTTACCTGGGGTGCACTAGGGGAAGAAGGCAAGCCGGCAGAGGCAGTGTGATAGTCTAGGCAATGTTCTGCTGGGAAACCTCGGGTCCTGGCATTCATGTGGTTGTTACTTTGACACGTACCACCTATATAAACATTGTTGCAGACCAAGTACACCTCTTCATTCTCCCTGCCACACTGCAAGAACGGTTTGAGGAACATGACAAAGAGTTCAAGGTGTTGACTCGGCCTCCAAATTCCCCAGATCTCAATCCGATCAGGCATCTGTGGGACGTGCTGGACAAACAAGTCCGATCCAAGAAATTCATTCTGATTCATGGAGGAGTTCAGAAATGTCGTCCTTCTTACCATCACAGTGTGCACCTCATTAATTTTCCATGGATGGCTGATAGACTTTTTGCCATTCAGGAAGTGTCATGCAGTGCCTCGGAAGTGGTGTTCCCTGTGTTTCCTTAATTACTGCTGATACAGAATGATATTAGGAATTTCACTCACCTGTAGGCACAGCACCGGGATAAGCCCTGCTGCACAAACTATATTAACTATGAACAAATCATCAAGTTGCTTTCACCGAACAAAATAACACGTCTAGATAGACTTTTACACACAAACACACACCCACACACACACACAAATATATATATATTATTTTATTTATTTTATTTTTTTAAAGGTAGGAAGGTGAGAAGAGACATTTAATTTAGGTCACAACTGAAAAACTAAAGCTCAACACATCCTTTTTTTTTCTTTTTTTTTTTTTTACAAAAATTTAACATAAGATTATGAAAACTTTAATTTATGTGTAGAATGCGCACGTAATTTTATCTTTATATGAATGTAAATGTTATAGCTTCAACATTTGACATTTAAGAGGAAAGACTTAAATTTCAGGTTAGTTCCATAAATGAAAGCCTAAGAGTGTATAAAAATATTATGAAATGATTCAGCGGGTAAAGCCGTATACACAAAAATAGAGAAAAATGAATTCTTTTAAGTTCAGTCAGCATATATGGATAAGACTATTTGGTTTGTTTATATTCCAGTTTGTTTGTTGTTGTTTTTTGCCTGTTTCTGTATTGAAAAAGACATGTCAGCGAGTAGTCTGAAATTGACCAAAATGTTCAGAACAAAACACAAAGGATAATAAAATAATTTTAAGTTTAAAGGAAGAAACCTTTAAACCTTTACCTGGAATTTGCCCCACAAATGTCCTATGTGACAATGTGAAAATCTCTTAAGGTATTAGGCCACCACGCACTGCCAGAACAGCTTCAGCACTACTTTTTTACAAATTCTCGATGAACACCAGTCTTCCAAAAGATATTCCCTCAACTGATGATGGTGGTGGTTAAATAAAATAACATAGCTATGGAAATGTGGTGAGTGTGAAGCGTAAAGCATACAATTTACATCATTTTCATCCTCATCAGATCCTCATCAGATCGTTCAGCGAGCCTTTGTGCCCTGTGGAGGGGGGCGGAAGAGACCACTAGCTTCAGGATAGCAATGGTAAAGCTGATGAGTCAGAAGAACGGCAGTATTGATTTACAGTGACCCTTCACTCTAAGGGGATAAGTGTGCTCAAACCACACCAGCAAAATAAATAAACACCCCAGCACTAGACATATCCAGTATATGATTTTACTATAACAAGTCTTTATTGGTCACATATACAGTAGAGCACAGGGTCAGTCATTATACAGCACCCCTAGAGCAGAGAGGGTTAAGGGCTTTGCTCAAGGGCCCAACAGTGGCAGCTTGAACCCCCAACCTTCCGGCCACTAACCCAGAGCCTTAACCACTAAGCCACCATAGATGGGCTTTAACAACACTCCTCAAGCACTCTGTCTCCCTCTAGAGGACAATATTGTGACGCAGTTTATATATACGTCTATATATACGCAGTGGCAAGAAAAAGTATGTTAACCTTTTGTAATTTCATGGTTTTCTGAATAAATTGATCATCAAATGTGATCTGATCTTCATCTAAGTCAAGGGTATTGACAAATATAATGTGTCTAAAATAATAACACAAAAAAAAATTCTGCTCCCTCATGTCTTTATTGAGAACCACGAAAAAAAACCTCATAGTGCTCGTGGAAAAAGTATGTGAACCCTTGAGTTAATGACCTCAAAAACGCTAATTGGAGTCTCGTTAAGAAAATGAGTTTGGAGGTGTGGACTACAGCTACTTTGACTGATAAAAACCCCTCAAATTTTTGGAGTTTGTTCTGCACAAGAAGCACACGCTTATGTGAGCCATGCCTCGCCAAAAAGAGTCTTCAGAGGATCTACGATCAAGAATTGTTGATTTACATAAAGCTGGCAAGGGTTACAAAGTGATTTCAAAGACTTTAGAAATTCACCAGTCTACAGTCAGGCAAACATTCTACAAATGGAGACACTTTGGGACTGTTGCTACTCTACCAAGAAGTGGGCGCCCAGTCAAAATGACACCAAGAGTACAACGAAGACTCATCAGTGAGGTAAAGAAACAACCCCGAATGACAGCCAAAGATTTGACGGTATCATTGGAACTGGCTAACATCTCTGTTCATGAGTCTACAATACATAAAACACTGAACGAGCAGGGTATCTACGGCAGGACACCACGAAGGAAGCCACTGCTTACTGAAAAGAACATTGCTGCACACCTGAAGTTTGCAAAGGAGCAAAAGTGCTGTGTGGAAAAAGCACACAGCACTACATCTGGCGTGGAAAGGGCACGGCATATCATGAAAACATCATCCCAACCGTAAAGTATGGTGGAGGAAACATCATGATTTGGGCCTGCTTTGCTGCATCAGGGCCTGGCCAGCTTGCAATCATTGAGCTGAAGATGAATTCCCAAGTATATCAGACAATTCTTCAGGATAATGTGAGAATGTCTGTACGTCAGCTGAAACTGTGTAGAAGTTAGGTGATGTGACAGGACAACGACCCGAAACACCGGAGCAAGTCCACAACAGAACGGCTTCAGAAAAACAAAATCCACCTTTTGGAGTGGCCAAGTCAGAGCCCAGACCTCAACCCAATAGAGATGCTCTGGAATGACTTGAAGAGAGCCAGACACATGAGACATCCAAAGAATACGACCGAGCTAAAGCAGTTCTGCCAGGAAGAATGGGCTAAAATTCCTCCTGAACCATGTGCAGGTCTGATCCACAGCTACAGGAAGCGCCTGGTTGAGGCTATTGCTGCCAAGGTGGGGTCACCCAGTTATTAATTCTAAGGGTTCACTTACTTTTTCCACTGCCATTTTGAATGTTGAATGAGTGTGTTCAATAAAGACATGAGGAATCAGAATTTATTAGATGACTTAGATGAAGATCAGTTCACATTTTATGACAAATTTATTCAGAAAACCATGAAATTCCAAAAGGTTCACATACTTTTTCTTGCCACTGTAAGTCATAAGAATATGTATGTCAATAAAGCTGTTTAAACTTCAAGAATATATTTTCAAGTTGACGAAGATCGTATAATTTTAGCAGCTTTTTAGTAGAAATGAGAAAGTGTTGCGTCGCAAGCGAGTCGAGTTTTTGAGCCGATTCTCTGAGGTGAATAAGAGTCCGACTCGCATATCTGAAGAACTTTTTAAAAATCATTTTTACATAGACTGAATTATGTGTACTGGACGTAAAAAAAAAATTAAAAAAATAAACCAACTTGTTTAAGCATACTTGGCATTAATAAAGCAATATTTATTTAGGTAATATTACCATAACCTTTAGCTAACATTACCTTGCTGGCAATCTAATAACTAGAGAGCATCCCTGAGACCCTGGTGTGTTTTCATCATTAAATTAAACTGCAATTAGACGGATTAGCCACAGTTCTTATACTTTAACACTCCATACAGTCTCTGAATAACCCGGGGGTGTCTAAATCAAGGCCTCAAGAGCCACACAACCCTACAGACATTTATGTTTACCCTCTTCTAACACACCAAATTCTGCCCACAAGTTAGTTGAACAGGGAATTATTTGATGAGTGGGATTAAATGTGTAAAAACTAGCTAGCATGTTAAATAAATAGTGACACATCAACCTTACATGAATTGAATTGACAAGTTACTCTTGTCAAGCAGTCCCACTGTCAGGGCTTTATAACACAAGTTCTGACTTTGACTCAAACTGGAATGAGTTCCTGCCCCAGATTACCTGATGTCCCCAAACAACAACAACAACAATAATAATAATAATAATAATAATAATAATAATAATAATAATAAATGTTTGCTGTATTTGTTCATGATAATATGTAGTGTGTTTAAAGAGTCGGTACAGCTGCAAACAATTCTCATCACTAGCCTGCCGCAGAGACAGACTGCGCATGCGTGGAACCAGCCAATGAGCTTTCAGCGCTGAAATGACGCTCGCCTGGGTAAAGCGCTGCATACTAGCGTCCTATTAGAATAGTACACACCGCACTGCTGGACACACTGTTTAGTGCGCTAGTACGCGGGTTTGCTCGGAGAGAAGACGCTTTACGTGGCAACGAGTCCGGACGTGACATCTTCCGCTGAGGACCTGAACTCTTCTCTCCCTCTTTTGGTAAAGTGTGCGGCGGAATCAGCAGGTGAGGCTCCCAGGTGACATGTTCAGCACGTGGCCGCTGTTATGGGCTGCGTTTCTCCCATGCATCAGCTTGGCTTATGAAGTGGACTGGAAGAAGCTGGATGGTCTCGCCAGAGCAAAAGTGGAGGTGAGGAAGTCTGTCTTTTCTACAGTCAGGGCAACAAGACTACAATACGAGACAGAGACTAGGTTAGTTATCTAATCATATACACTGCATGATGAGGATGAGTGGGGTTAGGGTTGATGGAAGATAAATGTGTTTGTTTTTGTTTTTTCCTCCCCTGAAAATGTAGTTTATAGTTTTCCTCCAAACCACAGTGTGTTACAGATCTTTACAGATATGCAAGTCCTCCATTCAGATATAACCCATCTGATGAAGCTGAATTAAGTATAAGCAGGTGTTTTCATTTGGAGAGTGTTTAAAGATGATGAACAACTGATGTCAAGGGTTGCCAGATTGATATTTTTCCCCCCCCTCTTTTACTGTCAGAATTTTCCTCCTATTTCACCTCATTTTACAGGGTCTCAAAGTATTTTTGTTTGTTTGTTTTTTGTGTGTTGTTTTTGTTATTGCTCCAGTGGTGGAAATCACAACCCACTGTTATGAAAGTCATCATATTTATTATTGAGTTCTTGTACTGTAATTATGAGCCTGTTTGACTGGTCACTTGAATGAAATGGGATTAATACAAAGCATAATAACTTTTTAAAAAAACAATAAAGTCAAAAGTCTATAAATAATGTCAGCTTGGATTTCTGTCAGTGGGAAGGTCGTTAATGAAAGCACCGTGACTCTGATCACTTTAAAAGTATTATTGTAATGTTCCTTAATTAAATCTTTACTGTGTGTCGGTGGAATTAATTTGACAATTAAATTGGTACTTGGATACAAATAATAATCAAAAAAGAACCCCAGCCATTATTCATCTCAAAAACTATAATCGTGTTTCCTTCATGGAAACCAAATACACGTAACATATTTCCAGACCAGTATTATTAACCCTAATTGCTTAAATTCCGCAAATCTGGCAACACTAGTTCTGAAACACAAAACCTTTTTTTTTTTTTTTTTTTGAAAGCCAAAACTGTTGGTCACATTATCTGTGTCACCTGCAGGAACTGACTTTGCATGTGTGACCTGGTTCAGTCTGAAAAAGTCTTTGTGTAATGTTTAGGTTTCGCATTACTTTAGGATTTTATAACAGACGCTGTACAGTACAGTGTTGGACCCTGTTTTAACATTAATTATTATTATTATTATTATTATTATTATTATTATTAATAATAATCAGCATTACACATCGATTTGGGTGTGTAAAAGCTGATCGTGTCCATGCATCCATTGTCCACCCATCCGTCCACTCATTTACATTTATGGCATTTATGACGGATGCCCTTTTCCTGAAGGATTTACATTTCTATTTCTTTTTCTTTTTTTTTTTTAAATACAAATTGCACAGTTGAGAGTTAAGGGCCTTGCTCAAGGGCCCAGTGGTGGCAGCTTTGTACGGTTTTAAGAACAACTCCTCTCATAGAGAAATCATAAGACGTATGTTTCTATCTTAATGGCCATATTCCGTACTGTATTTCTTCCCAGAGCTGTGGAGGATGACAGCTGAATAGACTGAGGGAGGTAAGCTCACATTTCAACATTTATTACTGCATTCTAAAATATAAGGATGGATCCCCCAGTAATTGAGCTGTACACGTACCTACTTGGTACGTACACTCATTGGCCGATGTAAAGCCTCTCATCTAGGTTGCTTTGTAGATGTACAAATAATCTGTTGCTGTAGAGTTTAGGATTATATTTTTGTATTTCTTCAACAAAAAAAAAATAATTGACTGAAGATTACTGTGAATAATTGTAATTAGTTTTGTGGGGTTTTCCCCCCCCTCTTTGTTCTCAGGTCAAGGCCTTCGTGACCCAAGACATCCCTCTCTAGTATCCTTCATCCAGTTTATAATGAGATTAATTGATTGAAGTTTAATCCTGATTATGTTCAGAATTATTGTTTTATATTATTATTATTATTATTATTATTATTATTATTATTCATTCAGCCATTTTCAGTGGTGGATTCAGAGCCGGCTATTCAGTGTAGCCGGTCTGCCTACTGGCATGTTTTTTTTTTGGGAGGTGGAGGAAACTGGGGAATCCAGAGGAAAACCACATGGACGTGTGAAATATTTTTCTTATTTTCCATGATTGAATCATAATCATTTAAGATCAATAGTGCAGTAGCAGCAGCAACAGTAGTAGAAGTGGTGGTGGTGGTGGTAGCAGTACACAGTAGTACACCCCCCCCCCCTGCCCCCACCACCATTCCTGAATTCATTTCCTGCTCATGTTGTTCAGGGTGTATTGTCCTTGATTTCACATTTTTCTCAGTCATAACTTGGTGATGAAACACATCCCTGGTGCAGACCCTGAGCTCGTCCTCCTGAACCATTACTATGAGGAGCTGGATGTAAGTACAAACATAATTGTTTTTATAGTAATATCTAACTCACAGGGATGTATACGACGGACGATTCACATGAACGAAGGCTAATAATAACAACCAGATAACCAAAGAATAATGTATGATCCTTGCTCTAATCAAGCTCCGAGACGTCTATTTAACATTTATGGGAGGAGTCTCCAGCGTCCACAAGTGATGACTTGTTTCGCAGAAGTTCCGTAACTATAAACGCAGAAAAGTATGTACTATAGTCTGTAGTGTAAAGTTTATCTATAATCTTAGTGTAAAGGTCCCTCAGGAGCTAACAAACCACAGCAGTGTTAAAGAATGCTATGAGCAGAAATGTTTTCTTCGTCCTAGGCAGAATTCGAAACTTCCTTTAGGTCGTGAAGCCGTTAATTACGCCGTCTGAAGGTCTGTCTGTAAGTTAGTCTTTATTCAGCTTTACCTTCGTATTTGACCAACAAGTGCAGCGGTTATTATTTGCATTAATAATTATCTGTACCCTCGACACACGTGGTCTCACTTGAGGGGTGGGGGTTGGGTCTGAACTTGCAGCAGTTTCAGCGTGCCAGTAATCGGGTTTCTATTGCTTTTTCAGCTGTTTTTAAAAAGGAAATTGCACCAGATCAGATGTCTTCGAGACAATTTCCTGGAGTCTACGCCCAGGCTGAACGAACTATCTTGACTGTGGCTCATTTAAGTAATGGAGCCCTCTTTAAAATGTTAACCGATATCCCATCAAGGGAAAATGGTGAGAAGAGGACAAGGTCATGTTGAAAATTTGAATGCAGAGACACATTTTCTTGACCGCAGGTCTTTATTGGCACCACCTGCTGGACACCGTTCAACAGACACCAAAAATCTTCAGTTCTTTTCCAGTGACGCTGGAACACTGTGTGGGTCTTCCTGCCAAAGTACTTCAGTTCCCTTCTCATTTTAGGGAATCGTTTCCCAAGACTTGTATATGACAGCTGGTGCTTCCAGTACAACCCCTACTGCACGGTAGTGTTTGAAGTAACAGAATACAATGTGTCCAGTGTTCTGATTTTAAAGGATTTTATCAAATGCGTATGGGAACGGTTTAACATCCCAGCCCATCATTTAAAAAAAAATAATAATAATTTAAATCCCAAAATCAGGATTTTTAAACCTGAATGCCAGATCTTAGGGGTGTAATGATCGATACATCGTGACGCAAAAATGCGAAGATGCCCATTGGAAATCTGTTTATGCATGTAATGCAGAACATCACATGTCCCAAACTGTGCAAACCACAGAGTTCAAATACATAGAGAGCACCTGGCTTGTGTGTTTTTGTTTTTTTTTTTTGCATTCTCTCATTACCGAAGCGGGAATCATCTGCACTTGTGAAAAGACCGAAAGCCCAATAGCTTCGGAGTGCAAAGCAACGTGCATAGTATGCTGTATGGTTGCATGACCATGGTATAATGTTGTAAAAAATAAAGGTCTTCAGCAGCTTTCAAACAACGCCATCCCCATGCCTGTGTGATCCATAGTGCCTGAGAGAGGCTGCGGAGACCGCGCGTTTTAGCCGACGTTGGAGCTCTGTTTCTGCTACACAGCTCATTGTTTATGTTGATTTTGTTTTCAGTCCCCGGGGTCAAAAAAATGTGTGTGAATGTTTCAATTTATTTATTTTTTTAAGATCCGGTGAACTCGCAGTACAGCTGGTTTACAACAATAAACCTTTTCTTCATAGTATTATTATTATTATTATTATTATTATTATTATAGTTCATGCAGTTTTAGTGGTGTTTATTGTACAGGGATTTAATAAGTAGTCTTTTCAGTCATCAGTTTTCTGAGAACGGAACTGAATCGAATCGTGACCGGAGTCTATCTTTACACCCTTACCAGATCTCCATTTCAACAGTCGTTCTACAGGATTCTCCCTAAAATAAATGTAAAGTCTTTAGCTAGACCGTGTTGTAGCGCTTGCTCTTCTATTCTGACATCAGCTCGCTCGGGATTAAAAAATATCCTGAACCATGCGGCTTTCCATTACTCCAGGAATTCCCTAGTACAACCCGGATGTATTTTTTTTATTTTCCAGTTTTTTACAAAAAAAACCCCCAATCTATACACTGGGAAGATTTGCAGGAGGTATGTTCTTTATTCTGACCTGACGATCTTCTTCACGCTCTTGCTTTTCCATCGTAGCGCATCCCGCTGTCCCACATGACCCGTACCGACATCAACGGTCTTCTGGAGGAGTTGGGCTTCTATAAAAAAGCACGAGCCGAAGATGACGTGCCGGAGGAGTTTCGCTTCTCGCCAGCTAAAGACAGCCCCTTCAAAGAGCACCACACTAGAAGAGCACCCGCAAACAGCGACCTAGCACAGGAGCCCCAGCCTGAGAACGAGTCTCCACACAAAGATTTATAGCCTTTTTTTTATATATATAAACATGTATATGAAAAATAAGTAGGATCAGTAATGGAATATTTGTGCTCTGCTTTTACAGTACTGGTGTGTATGTGTATATATAAGTATATTATATATGTATACACACACAGCTGATCGCAGTGAGTTGTCATGGAGTCCCGTTTCTGCCCAGATGAGAACTGAATGATGCCCCAAACTGTAAAAATCATTCTGTTGATTGGTTTAGGGCTGATGATCTACGTTCTTACTGGTGTAAACTGGTCTCCATGGAGTGCTGCATAATGAGTGCACAGAGAGAGACATGAATAAATATTTTTCACCAGAATACAGCATATGTGTGTGTGTGTGTGTGTGTGTGAATATTTCAAGTCAATAATCAAACCAGTGGTTTCTTAAAAGATTTTAATATCATTCTTCATATTCATTGGCAGTGTACAGAAATGCTGTGAACAATATTCCTAGGCGCAAACACGTAAAACAAAATGATTGTAGCCAATCTACACCGTGTTATTGAGTTAATCTATAGTGTGGAATAAAACGCTAGCTTAGAACAATCCCCTGCTCTTATTCTCCTCAAGAAGCTTATCAGTAATAACACTGTTTAGTAAAAAGATGCTGCTCATGCCAAGGCTTCAGATTTCAATTGAAGTCCTGTTTTCTGAAGGGCGGGGGGGGGGGGGCAGAGGGGGGAGAATGGGGAAACGGCCTGATTTCTCTCCTCTCTGCTCCATAACCCTCCCTAACCTCCCTAACCCTAAGTAGAACAGTGCACCGGCTACTGTACGAGAGGAAAAGCAGAGCTTGGGCACCTTCTCAGACTCGCTCTCCTTCATGCAAGCATGAATTTACAGCACAATGTTTCTATTTGAGAAGAAGAGTTAGTGTAGAATAACTTGAGAAAATGACTCCAAAACAAAAGACCCGGCTAAGACGGACAAAAAAAAAAACGTTACGGTATTACAACATTTTTGTATAGTGTTTTTTTGTTTGTTTTTAAATGCTAGTTAACAAAACGACAGCTTATTGGCACATTAACTGAATTCTCAGCTACATCAAATGAACTCTGCCCTGTAAATCCATCATTTCTTTTTTTAAATATCTTTTTTTTTGCAGATCAGTAATCAAGCCCATAGTTACAAACTTGCTCAAATATATATAAATATATATATAAAAAACAGTTTTGCATTCTCCTGGTAAGCATAATTCATCTTGGATTAAAAATAATAATAAAATAAAAAAGTGCTAGAGCCAGGATATGCACGGCTGAAACATCTCTCTCTGTATCCAGGGTGGAAACGTGTGTGATTGATGAGCCCGTCTGTCAAATTCAAATCTCCATCAGAGCAGAGTTTATGAATATTAATAGAGTAAAGACGATAAAATTCACGAGCGTAAGAAGTGAAGCAGAAATGACAGGAACACGGTGCTCGTCTGTACATGTGAGTGAGTGAGTGTTTCGGGCGTCTGTGAGGCTGTGGTAATGGTGTGGTATGTTGCGTAATCCCCCCGTGCTGAAACAGTTCCTCCTCTCCTACTATGGAGTGGAAGCCTGTCCTCGGATCGATCAGCATTTTGTTTTTTAAACAGGAGAGTCTGCTTTAAATCAGGGCCGAGCAGCGTCGCTGTTTGGGCACGGGGAGGCGCTGTTCAGATACAAAGCGGTGAGAGATCGTGTCGTATCGTATCATATCGTATCGGCGCGGCTTACAGCAGACTTCAGGTCACTCGTGCCCTATCAGCGAAAGCAGCTCTAAAGAAAATTCAAGTAAACAAAAGGGTGAAGCATGCACATCAGGTTCCTCGATCGGCTACAGTACCACGGAATAAACGTTACGAGCCGTTAAAATGTTAGCTAAATGCCACTGGCATAGAAATAAAATAAGCATCTTTTCTGGGATTCTAAATGAAACGTTGTCTTTTCCTTTTTTTAGCTGATTTTTAAATAAAAAATGTAAAAAAAAGTTTTAAACCATTTCTTTTTAAACACATTTGAATGCTCTAAAGCACTATAGCGATACTCGCCATGCGGTGATCTTGTTCTTTGGTTCGTTGCAATTGAAACGTGGGATACGATGAGAAAAAAAAAAACTGTTCAATGTTCTACCAAAAAAAACAACAAAAAAAAACAACAAAAAAAAACAACAAGATGGTGGCGTCGGTCTTCGGGGTGGAAGTAAGCGCTCAGTGATCCGAGCGTGCTCGACACGTCATCTCGTATCTGCGCAGGTGATTGACCAGCGACTGCACGTAGGTGAAGACGCACTTGGAGTCAGGCTTCTTACCCATTATCATCATGTCCTCCACTTCCAACAGGGGCATACAATTAGCAAACGCCCTGATGGACAGAGATTGGAAGAAGGAATAATCAGATGATAAAACGAATTATAAATATATTATAAAGATAAGATTCATAAGATTTTGAAGCCTATACACTCTGACCCTGCACTCTGACAGGCTGGGGCATGTGAGGAAAAGAATTTCACTGTGCTCTAATGTATATGTGACCAATAAAGACTAAAATAAAGAAATAAAAAGCTAATATTAGGCTATAAACAAACTTCACCACAGTCACATGACTTCAACATCACCACCGCTACACTTCTGACAACTCTTTCAATCTTTATTTAAAAAAAAAAAACAATACAATTGGAAAATACTATAAATTGATGAATCTACAAGTTAGGAAGTTTGAGTTGCAAGAGTGCAAGTATAAACACAATGAGGCCGTAGTAGACGAGTCTTCCTGGTCGGCGTGATGACGTTTAATGTCCCTGACAACCTCTGTTGTCCTGTTTATCCACCTGTTAGCAACCGTCTTTTTAAAAAGTCCTGAGTGGGGTATTACTGATGTATTTTATGGCGTAGTATAAAACATGAACAATATCTTGAGCTTGTGTTAACCACGGACCTTATTTCAGGCGTTTAACCAAGAAACCCATTCAAAACCCCAATGACTTCGGGATGATGCATGTCCAGTACACAGGACAATTAAGTCAAGATCACGAGAAAACAACAGAAAAATAATAATAATAATAATAATAATAATAATAATAATAATAATAATAATAATAACGCATGGCCGCTTAGGGCTTCCGTACACTTTAGTGTACTAGAGCATCAGGATACACAGCGCTGCGTCTCCTCCATACAAAGCGACATTACTGGATTTATGACAAAGTCTGTAACTAACTGTAAATCAGCAGACATATTAATTGCACTGTACAGTGATTTGTTAACACTTGGCAGGAAGCAGGTGAAGACTTGTGGTTTCATCCTTTAATGAGCACTACAAAGTGAAATGAACGAGCTTTTCAGAGAAACCATGCCAAGCCACGCTAAAAAATGGTTGCCTTTGACATTTTCTGCAGCTGACGAGTGAAGATATGTTTAGATTTTTTTGTTTTGTTTGGTTTCTAAAACAGTAGCTGAGGCAGATAAAGCCGGACAGGGATCACTGACTCGGGAGACGCTCGCTCTTTGTGTCACACGACCCAAACCAAGACCATGTTTGGGCGTCGGATCTTGGAGCGGCGCTCGCTTTCACAAACACCATGCGAAGGGTGAACGTGGCCAGACCCCTCGATATGACGCTGTGTATGTTGTGCACCAAAACTGACAAACAAAAGCTCTGATAAAGATCATCGGAGTAGTCTGTACAAGCTGAACGCATACACAATACAGCCCTGATTAGCTCAGCAATGCCTTTTAAGTTCCCCTAGTCCTGGTTTAATGGGAAACCTTTCAGGTCCCGTTTCATCAACGCTTCCAAACACAACCAAATCAGGAACGTGTTTTTGGACTTGAAGCTCATGGGGCACTGTGTTTTTAGGGAAACAGTAACAGACCCTCAGGATTAAAACTAGGGTTATTCGTTGACGCACTATTTAACTAGTGTCTAAATCTGATCAACGCTTTAGATTTTTTATTCAGTTGCTACAGTTACACTGTGTGTGTTTACTGGCAGTACATCAGAAGAAAAGGCTGGTTGATTCCTGAACCAGCCATTACTGCTACAGCTGGTAAAAAACCTCGCACTTCATATTCACATACATCAGGCTGTACAGGATTTCACCGGGGGTTGTTTTTTTTTGTGGAAAACTACTTCAGCTGATGAAATTGTTTTGCACGCTCTTTCACAGTGATGTTTGTTGGTAAACGAGACCTTTTAGCTGTACTCATGTTCGACATGTGTGAATCGAAGAGGTTGAATGACAGTTGTGATGACGTCACATGACGCGTCTCGGCCCGAATCTGCGGAAAATCGGCGGTAATTTTGAAAAATCGCAAGCTCCTCAGAATACTACGGAGTTTGTTTGATTCTGCGTTCATTTCTGCGATCGCAAAACCGTGACATCCTGGAGGGACTGACATAAGCCATAATATCCATAATATTAATATTTATATATATATTAATATATTAATATATATATATATATATATATATATATATATATATATATATATATATATATATATATATATAATATTAATATATATAAATAATATTAATATATATAAATATAATTAATATATAAATATATATATATATATATTAATATTATTTATATATATATAAATAATATTAATATATAAAAATAATATTAATATATATATATAAATAATATTAAAATATATATATATAAAAATAATATTAAAATATATATATAAAAATAATATTAATATATATATAAATAATATTAATATATATATATATATAAATAATATTAATATATATTTATATATATATAAATAAGATTAATATATATAAATAATATTTATATATATATATATAATATTAATATATATATATATATATATATATAAATAATATTAATATATATATATATATATATATATATATATATATATATATATATATATATATATATATATATATATATATATAAATTATATTATATATATATATATGACACAAAATGCAATTATATCATATCATAGGAAAATAAACCTGACCAAAAAAACCCCTCTATGATGGGTTTTATCATCAAGGAGACATTTTACTATACAGATGCAATCAAAATGATTCAACCCCCAGTGCAAATCAGGGTTTATTGTCGGAATGTACAGACTTTCAGCTGTTTGCGATGAACAAATCAGACAAAAGCAACTGAAATAGTTAGACACGATGAATGCTTCAAGTATTTTCCCCAAATTCAACTGAAAATGCAACTTATAATGATTTCTCCAGAGCACCGTCTGCTGTTCTGACCTGCTGCAAACGAGATGCATGGCTTCTGTCAGTGTTCCTGAGGAATATTATCCCGTTCCTCATGAGCAACGGCCTCCAGTTCAGTAATATTCTTGGGTTTGTGTGCTGCAACCGCCGCCTTCAAATCCCACCAGAGATTTTCTATGGGGTTCAAGTCAGGTGACTGTGATGGCCCTGTAGAATCTTCCAGAACTTCTTCTGCAACCAAGCCTTGGTGGAATTTGAGGTACGGCTTCCTCACAGATGGCATGACGTTTTCTCCTAGGATTTCCTGATACTTCAATGAGGGATTCTATTCAGGGGTTTGATTAATTTTGAGACTGGAGAAGTCATTATAAGTTGCATTTTCAGTTGAATTTGGGGAACCCACTTGAAGCATCGTTGTGTTGAACTATTTCAATTGCTTTCTTTTTTTTTTTTTTTTTTTTTTTTTTATTTGTTCATGGCAAACAGCTGAAAGTGTGTAAATTTTGACAATAAACCTGATTTGCACTGGGGCATGAATCATTTTGATTGTAACTGCAGGTATCACCTTGAGAGACGAAAAGGGAAAATCTTATTCTTTACACTTTTAAGATATTTCATCTTATCTCAAGCGTCACTGGTTCTACTTATTTGGGGGCAAACACATACTTACTCAGAAACACGTAATAAAACCCACAGAAGAAGAGTTACGACACGTCGTCGTCACGTGGTTTCCGGGTACTGAGTGATGACTGACGCACGGCATGTAAGCACGTGTACCTTCACAAGGTTTTGGACTGGCTTATCAAAACTCGTCTTCCCCAAATACGTTCTCACCCTCAACTTTCTCTCCAGATCTTTATTCCCAAAACATTGCACTCTAACATTCATTCACTGACTGGCTGGTGAACTCAAACACTAAGAACTGACATGTTCTAGGGTCAGAATCTAACCTTGCTGAATAGCCAAAAATATATAAATAAATAAATCCCTTCCGTCACCACTGGTCAGGTCGTTCCTGAAAGGTTTTATTGCCGCTCTCACCGTTTTGAATCAGTTTGGACCTTAGAGGGAGTTTTTGGTTTTGACCAAGCCTTTCTGCACCAGGCCTCTGTAGAACTCCTGCAGGTACGTATACACACACTTCCAGTCAGGCTCCCGCAGCCGCACCATGTCGTCCACATCCAAAAGCTGGGGACAGTCGGCAAGCTTCCTGCTCGCAAATCCCGTCGCCGGACACGGCACATGAAGCATATTTGGGAAAAAGAAAGACAGAAAGACAGAAAAGAGGTATACAGGAATCGTGAGCAGCCAACATTCAGGGTGAGACAGGAGACAGTCAGGAGATACAAGACAAAACAAAACAAACACAAAAATAGAACAAACATTACATCTGTGTTGACTTACATTTTGATGTGCTTTCATGCTTCATGATCATTCACACACACACACACACACACACACACACCAAAAAAAGTCAAATGGCGCATCAGTTTACGTCCATTTAACTTTGTTGGTTATTTGAGCCGTGGATCGTTCAGTACACACAGTGACTTTCACGCCTTTGTTTTACCAACACAGAAAATGTGGATCACAACGTGTTCAGGAAGCAAAATGCAGAGTGAGAAGAAAGGCACCTAACCAGCAACTCGACTCGCGCTCACATCTACAGGCGGTGAAATCGGATCCTTGAACTGGGGTTGAAAGCACAGCACAGACACATGCAACACTAGGACACGAACAGAAAAGGCTGGTGAACGTAAACTGCAGCTGCTGGGGCGCAAGAAAAAGTCGAGCAACGGAAAACAGAAGCAAGGGAAGACTGTAAGCAGAATTAACACCGGTTCAATTAAAAGAGCAGAAAGCTTGAGGGGGAACCGACAACACAAGAGATTCCCTAAACAATGCAGAGTAACGCTTATCTTGTGTTATTCATTAGAGTCCAGCTGGAGGTGTCTGGTTTAGTAAAGAGTCGAGCTGTAGAACTGGTTACCGCTCTGCGTAGAGGAGGGGCGGCGAGAAACGGAAACAAAAATCAGCAGAAATGAATGGATTAATCTGCCATTTATTTCGGAGAACACCGAGGGCCAAGTCCCTGCGGCAGGAGGAACTGGCGTGAGGAGTTATGATGGTGGAGAGGGAAGTATTCGTTCGGTCCTTATACAGTATGTAAAACGTATCACCATTAGATCGCTGCAAGGGCTGGATAGCTTCGATAGCATTGGAATATTATATATGTTAGTGCCATTTAGAACCTTCGCAGACACCGAGAAGCACACTGGTCCACGCTCTGATCATGGGGATGCAGACTACGAGTGATCAGGGGAAATCTAGCTATCGTTTTATTGATCATCACTTACGCGTGGTAGTCTGGGAAAACCCGTCAGAGGTTGCTGTGGCTGAATTCTGGCAAAAACCTTTCGGCCGTTAGCATACTTTACACTTTTAAGAAACCATAAATATATTTTGCTGAAACAACTTGAAAATGTTTTACTTGCTGTTCAACCTCGCCTAGACTATCCTGCTGAGGCTTGTCCGAGCTATTAGTCTTTTATTCGTAGTTGAACGAGCAGGTTTTAACAACCGTCCATCTTCTGTACTGCTTTATCCTACATAGGGTCGCAGCAGGGGGCCTATCCCAAGGGACTTGGGGAACAATCACACACACACACACACACAGTGGACAATCTGAAATTGCCAATCAGCCTACAATGCATGTGTTTGGACTGGAGGCGGAAACCCCAAAGCACGGGGAGAACACGCAAACCCCGCGCGCACAGGGCCGAGGCGGGAATCAAACCCCCGACCCTGGAGGTGTGAGGTAAGCCACTAACCACTAAGCCAATGTTCTTTTGATTATGCGTGTTGTTCATTCTGAGCCCCACCACCTGCTGCACCACGCACGTCAGCTGAGGAGAGATCTAGTGTGTGCTTAACTAGCTCACTGCATGTTATTACACTATGATGGCCACGTTTTTCGACTCGTCAGACAGGTTTTGGGCAGCACACTTAATACTAATTGTATGATTTGTCCAGCCCTGGAATGTCAGCCTCAGATCAAGCAGTCAATAAATTTCAGAACTATATATTCTAGAAAATGTCACCACGTGAAGGGTTTTCCCAGGCCTCCATACACACACACACACACACACACATACACACACGTGTAAAGTATTTGTATTCCCAGCTTATTCATTAATCAATATTTACTTTGATTTCCCAACCTTATGCATTAGTGGTGAGAATGCTTATCAGGCAAAAAAATGTGTTTGCCAGGGTGTGTGTGTGTGTGTGTGTGTGTGTGTGTGTGTGTGTTCATGTCTATACTCACTCTGCTGTTTTAAAGGCCACCTCAAAGTTCTGCCTGCGATTGCTAGGGCTGAGGGTGGAGTAGTCAAAGGCCTCCGGGAAGAAGTTGTGCACCAGAGCGCAGAAGGCCATCCCATCACTCCAGCTGGAGGAGAAGTTCTGAATATCTACGTTCTGAGACAAGAAATGGGGGGAGGGGAAGGGGGGTTATCAGTTATTCTGTCATCACTTGTGTTCTAGCAGCTCTTGGTTCTGAAACGCAGCTTGATATGACACCATCTTAATGTTACTATAGAAACGAGAGCGTATTTCAGTATTGATTTTTACATATATACTGCAATACGATATTAGTCAACTGCGCCGGTTCTAACCAGTTACCGTACAAAATACTATTCAACAGCGCTGTGATATAAAAACAGCTTTTCCGAAGTACTACAAACGTTTGAGAACGTTTATGGCGTTTCCTCACATCATAGTCGCGAGTCTTTGCTCTGCACCAGTCCAGCAGCATCTGCTTAATGGAGTTAGCATTGGGAACGCCGAAGCTAGTGGAGCGCTGGACCTTCACCTGCGCGACTGGCGAGTTGCTGCCGAGAGTGACAAAATTAAAAATATTTATATACATATATAATTAATTACTAATAACTGTAGGTAGAAATGTCAATGGCAAATTTTCAGTACACAAGTGACTGTGAGCTACACAAAATTCACATCTTTACCGTGACATCAATTCATTTACACATCCGTGTTATTTATACATGTTTAAGATACTTCTGGGGGGGGCGGGGGGAGAGAGAGAGAGAGAGAGAGAGAGAGAGAGAGAGAGAGAGAGAGAGAAAAATGCAGCTCACCTGCCGCCTTCCTTCTCGAGCTTCTCAATCATGGCTTTCCGGGCCTGTGAGGCGGAGGTTTTGGGCATCGTCTGAGCCCTCATGAGTTCCTTTTTACGATCCGCTTGTCTGCGCTCCAGCGCCGCGTCGTCCTCACGATCAAACACGCTGAGAGACAAAAATGACATTCCCCATCAGTCAAATCTGACTGCAACGTCAGAGTGAAATGTGCAGACGGATCTGCATGAGGTCTTAGCTGACCTTCCGATCTTCTTGCTTGTGCTGGAGGAAGATGAGGAGTAGCTGAAGGACTTGGTCTGCATGGTCCCCCCTGAAACGAAACAAACAAACAAAAAAAATGCAGAAATGTGAAAGAGGAAATGTTGAGGATGAGACTGACCGACAGCTGAAAATTCTTCAAATTCACAGTAGAGACAGAAACAAACGACTCACTGTCAAACTTCTGTGTGTAAGAGGTTTCCATGATGGTGCTGCGGGTCATCCTGCTGCCATCATCTACACACACACACACACACACACACACACACACACACACACACACTTCAGGACTACGGGAGTACTTGTACGTGAAAACACCCTCAAATATATTTTAGGAAACTTAAAGACAGCTAGAACTGCACTGATGAAATCACGCACCTGCGAAGCGGTTGGTCTTGGTGATCTCACTGAGAGTAGAGCCATCAGCTGACTTCTCCATTTTCTTCACCACCATCTCTCCCGCGCCTGGCCGATTCTTCTGAGCCCGGTCGTCTCTCTGCTGCCGCAGTTCCTGCAGACGCAGATCGCGCTCCTTCTCCCTTTGGTCTGAGGAGAGACGGAGGAGAGAGACGAGAGAGGAAGATTACGTTGATGGAGTGAAGAAATGTGTGACCGAGGGTCAGAGACAGGTTCGTTTCTGTGTAGAAGACCTTAACAACCAATCGGAAACCTCAATGCACGGGTCACACGTTAGCGCCAATACATCCACGCGCTAGCAACCCAGCAAACTGAAACAATCTTAGTAGTTAAAGGAATACTACAAGCAAAATAAACATTAGTTATAAACAGTGACGGCCGTGTCTAGAGTGAGGCTTCCAGCTGAAACCACCGCAGTGACTCATCTTAGACACCGAAGAAAACTAAACACACTACAATCTGTTTCTTCTGAAGGAGAGAGATGCTGGAACTAATTAGCACTGAAGGCGCGTAGGCGCATGGGCACCCTGTAGTTATATGGCAGCCAGGGTTGGGAGGGTTACTTTAAAAATATATTCCGTTACAATTACAAATTACTTCATAAAAAAAAAAAAAAAAAAAAAAAAAATGTAAACAGTAACGTAATCAGAGTATCACAATATGAAAGTAATCTGACTACTTTTGGATTATTTTAAGGTCACATGTGTAAATAAAGTCAAGAGAAAAGCAATAGGAATCGAAAATACTTTTATTTAGAGCTTAAAAACGTGTTCAATTTTGGATTTGTTTTAAGAAAATACATAAATAAATGAATAAATAAAAGATCACTGTATCCCTGATGCGGGGAGCATTACATCACAAAAGCTAGGGTGACCATATTCTGGCTTTCCAAAAAGAGAGCACTTTCCCCCCCGCCTTTTTAATAGCGTTCAAAACAGTGTTAATATGAACACACTGAAAAGAGACACACTATTATCATATGAATTCCTACAATCTTTTGAAATGTCCATGGAATAAAAGAAAAAATCAGATGCTGTGAGTGAACCTGCTACCATCATTTACACATTTGAATGACCATGTAAAACGAAGCGATGTGATAACATGAAATTAGAAGTGATCTTATATGGCCATGGGTGTTGTTTCGACTCAGGACAGCTGTCATTGGCTGCCGTTGTCATGTAATTGTTTGACTCCGTACACAACAACGCTTCATCTTCGCGTGCTTCATCTTACTTTGTTTTTAGACGAAACTGTAATGGATTACAGTTACCAGTTATTTTTGTATCCTGATTACGTAACGCTGTTACATGTATTCCGTTACTCC